>NC_092260.1:6744364-6836864 GCF_036320965.1 Panulirus ornatus
TCACTCATTCTCTCCATGTGCCCAAACCATTTCAAAACACCCTCTTCTGCTCTCTCAACCACGCTCTTTTTATTTCCACACATCTCTCTTACCCTTACGTTACTTACTCGATCAAACCACCTCACACCACACATTGTCCTCAAACATCTCATTTCCAGCACATCCATCCTCCTGCGCACAACTCTATCCATAGCCCACGCCTCGCAACCATACAACATTGTTGGAACTACTATTCCTTCAAACATACCCATTTTTGCTTTCCGGGATAATGTTCTCGACTTCCACACATTTTTCAAGGCTCCCAAAATTTTCGCTCCCTCCCCCACCCTATGATCCACTTCCGCTTCCATGGTTCCATCCGCTGACAGATCCACTCCCAGATATCTAAAACACTTCACTTCCTCCAGTTTTTCTCCATTCAAACTCACCTCCCAATTGACTTGACCCTCAACCCTACTATACCTAATAACCTTGCTCTTATTCACATTTACTCTTAACTTTCTTCTTCCACACACTTTACCAAACTCAGTCACCAGCTTCTGCAGTTTCTCACATGAATCAGCCACCAGCGCTGTATCATCAGCGAACAACAACTGACTCACTTCCCAAGCTCTCTCATCCCCAACAGACTTCATACTTGCCCCTCTTTCCAGGACTCTTGCATTTACCTCCCTAACAACCCCATCCATAAACAAATTAAACAACCATGGAGACATCACACACCCCTGCCGCAAACCTACATTCACTGAGAACCAATCACTTTCCTCTCTTCCTACACGTACACACGCCTTACATCCTCGATAAAAACTTTTCACTGCTTCTAACAACTTGCCTCCCACACCATATATTCTTAATACCTTCCACAGAGCATCTCTATCAACTCTATCATATGCCTTCTCCAGATCCATAAATGCTACATACAAATCCATTTGCTTTTCTAAGTATTTCTCACATACATTCTTCAAAGCAAACACCTGATCCACACATCCTCTACCACTTCTGAAACCACACTGCTCTTCCCCAATCTGATGCTCTGTACATGCCTTCACCCTCTCAATCAATACCCTCCCATATAATTTACCAGGAATACTCAACAAACTTATACCTCTGTAATTTGAGCACTCACTCTTATCCCCTTTGCCTTTGTACAATGGCACTATGCACGCATTCCGCCAATCCTCAGGCACCTCACCATGAGTCATACATACATTAAACAACCTTACCAACCAGTCAACAATACAGTCACCCCCTTTTTTAATAAATTCCACTGCAATACCATCCAAACCTGCTGCCTTGCCGGCTTTCATCTTCCGCAAAGCTTTTACTACCTCTTCTCTGTTTACCAAATCATTTTCCCTAACCCTCTCACTTTGCACACCACCTCGACCCAAACACCCTATATCTGCCACTCTGTCATCAGACACATTCAACAAACCTTCAAAATACTCATTCCATCTCCTTCTCACATCACCACTACTTGTTATCACCTCCCCATTTACGCCCTTCACTGAAGTTCCCATTTGCTCCCTTGTCTTACGCACCCTATTTACCTCCTTCCAGAACATCTTTTTATTCTCCCTAAAATTTACTGATAGTCTCTCACCCCAACTCTCATTTGCCCTTTTTTTCACCTCTTGCACCTTTCTCTTGACCTCCTGTCTCTTTCTTTTATACTTCTCCCACTCAATTGCATTCTTTCCCTGCAAAAATCGTCCAAATGCCTCTCTCTTCTCTTTCACTAATACTCTTACTTCTTCATCCCACCACTCACTACCCTTTCTAAACAGCCCACCTCCCACTCTTCTCATGCCACAAGCATCTTTTGCGCAATCCATCACTGATTCCCTAAATACATCCCATTCCTCCCCCACTCCCCTTACTTCCATTGTTCTCACCTTTTTCCATTCTGTACACAGTCTCTCCTGATACTTCTTCACACAGGTCTCCTTCCCAAGCTCACTTACTCTCACCACCTTCTTCACCCCAACATTCACTCTTCTTTTCTGAAAACCCATACTAATCTTCACCTTAGCCTCCACAAGATAATGATCAGACATCCCTCCCGTTGCACCTCTCAGCACATTGACATCCAAAAGTCTCTCTTTCGCACGCCTGTCAATCAACACGTAATCCAATAACGCTCTCTGGCCATCTCTCCTACTTACATAAGTATACTTATGTATATCTCGCTTTTTAAACCAGGTATTCCCAATCATCAGTCCTTTTTCAGCACATAAATCTACAAGCTCTTCACCATTTCCATTTACAACACTGAACACCCCATGCATACCAATTATTCCCTCAACTGTCACATTACTCACCTTTGCATTCAAATCACCCATCACTATAACCCGGTCTCGTGCATCAAAACCGCTAACACACTCATTTAGCTGCTCCCAAAACACTTGCCTCTCATGATCTTTCTTCTCATGCCCAGGTGCATATGCACCAATAATCACCCACCTCTCTCCATCAACTTTCAATTTTACCCATATTAATCGAGAATTTACTTTCTTACATTCTATCACATACTCCCACAACTCCTGTTTCAGGAGTATTGCTACTCCTTCCCTTGCTCTTGTCCTCTCACTAACCCCTGACTTCACTCCCCAGACATTTCCAAACCACTCTTCCCCTTTACCCTTGAGCTTCGTTTCACTCAGAGCCAAAATATCCAGGTTCCTTTCCTCAAACATACTACCTATCTCTCCTTTTTTCACATCTTGGTTACATCCACACACATTTAGGCACCCCACTCTGAGCCTTCGAGGAGGATGAGCACTCCCCGCGTGACTCCTTCTTCTGTTTCCCATTTTAGAAAGTTAATACAATATATATATATATATATATATATATATATATATATATATATATATATATATATATATATATATATATATATATATATATATATATATAATATATATTCAGCCAAATGGGTGCCTAAATTCAATATGTACCTTATTTACTTATTAATTCATTCATTTATACACACATTCATTCGTAAAATGTTTACATAAAATCCTGCATCACAACAAGGTGGTGGGAGAACTGTGAGAGAAGGAGTACTAGTGACACGGAGGGAGGGAGGGAGGGCAGAGGTGTGTGGGGCCAACATACACAGAGTGGGAGGGGCGGGGCCAGAGGTGTGTGGGGCCAACATACACAGAGTGAGAGGGGCGGTGCCAGAGGTGTGTGGGGCCAACATACACAGAGTGGGAGGGGCGGGGCCAGAGATGTGTGGGGCCAACATACACAGAGTGGGAGGGGCGGGGCCAGAGGTGTGTGGGGCCAACATACACAGAGTGAGAGGGGCGGTGCCAGAGGTGTGTGGGGCCAATAGGCACAGCGTGGGAGGGGCGGTGCCAGAGGTGTGTGGGGCCAACAGGTACAGTGTGGGAGGGGTGGGGCCAGAGGTGTGTGGGGCCAACAGGCACAGTGTGGGAGGGGCGGGGCCAGAGGTGTGGGGGGCCAACAGGTACAGTATGGGAGGGGCGTGGCTAACATGAGAGGTGAGAGGCCACAGTGTGAGGGTAGGATCTGAGTGGGATGGGCGGAACGGTACAGGGGATGGAAGTCAACCGAGGTCAAGGAGGGAGGGGCAGGACGTGAGCTGCGTCAGGGGACGGAGGGTCACAGCCAGAGATCAGTTCGCAGTGGCCTGGGACAAGAGTCAAGTCGCAGGGGAAAGAGAAGGACCTAAGGGCCTGGTAAGAATGGAAGGGAAGGACCTAAGGGTAAGAGCTGGGACAGAATGATATGGGAAAGACGTGAGAGCCAAGCCAGAGCAGAGGGGGAAGGGCGGGTCCCAACGAGGGAGAAACAAGGTCGAGGGGGAACGGGAAGAGGAGCAAAAGTGTGGGTTGTGGAGGGAGGGAGGGAGGGAGGGGAGCAGGTGGAGGCGCAGGGCGTCAGAGGGCAGGGCGAGGGTCCCGTGCCGTCCAGCAGGTCCTCCACATAACATAACAGCAGTACAGAACATATGACGTCATCTACCACCACACTACAACACTACCCCAGCCAGGTGGACCAGGACTACCCCAGCCAGGTGGACCAGAACTACCCCAGCCAGGTGGACCAGGACTACCCCAGCCAGGTGGACCAGGACTACCATCCTGACCTGGTGATGCCTGCAACCATCATACACCCGGCAACACACCCGGAGGAGGACCCGAGACCCGGCAACACACCGGAGGAGGACCAGAGACCCGGCAACACACCTGGAGGAGGACCAGAGACCCAGCAACACACCCGGAGGAGGACCCGAGACCCGGCAACACACCTGGAGGAGGACCCGAGACCCGGCAACACACCTGGAGGAGGACCAGAGACCCGGCAACACACTAGGAGTAGGACCCGAGATCCGACAACACACCTGGAGGAGGACCCGAGACCCGGCAACACACCTAAAGGAGGACCCGAGACCCAGCAACACACCTGGAGGAGGACCAGAGACCCGGCAACACACTAGGAGTAGGACCCGAGATCCGACAACACACCTGGAGGAGGACCAGAGACCCGGCAACACACCTGGAGGAGGACCAGAGACCCGACAACACACCTGGAGGAGGACCCGAGACCCGGCAACACACCTGGAGGAGGACCAGAGACCCGACAACACACCTGGAGGAGGACCAGAGACCCGGCAACACACCTAAAGGAGGACCCGAGACCCAGCAACACACCTGGAGGAGGACCAGAGACCCGGCAACACACTAGGAGTAGGACCAGAGATCCGACAACACACCTGGAGGAGGACCCGAGACCCGGCAACACACTTGGAGGAGGACCAGAGACCCGACAACACACCTGGAGGAGGACCAGAGACCCGGCAACACACCTAAAGGAGGACCCGAGACCCAGCAACACACCTGGAGGAGGACTAGAGACCCGGCAACACACCTAAAGGAGGACCCGAGACCCAGCAACACACCTGGAGGAGGACCCGAGACCCGGCAACACACCTGGAGGCAGAGACCAGAACAACCGGAGAGGACAACCCAAACCAGGAGGACCTGAGACCCAGCAACACACCTGGAGGAGGACCCGAGACCCGGCAACACACCTGGAGGAGGACCAGAGACCCGGCAACACACCTGGAGGAGGACCAGAGACCCAGGCAACATATACAGTACATCATTGTTATGCAACACATCAGCCGGGGTCACTATGGCCTCAGGCAACACTAACACAACAAGTGGGGCTCACTTCCTCCACACACACACACACACACACACACACACACACACACATACGATAATGTTGACGAGAGAGAGAGAGAGAGAGAGAGAGAGAGAGAGAGAGAGAGAGAGAGAGAGAGAGAGAGAGAGAGAGAGAGAGAGAGAGAGAGAGAGAGAGAGGTAATTCAGAATGATGACATCCAAAAGATCAATAAATGTATCAGGTGTGAGGGAAGGTGTGGTCGGGTGGGAGAGAGGCAGACTCCCGACCAGATGGCAGATGAGACGAGCGAAAGATACACAAAGAAATGAATGAAAACAGTTAGCAGTAGTGAGAGGAACGAGGAAGGAGAGGAGGAAGATAGAGAAGACGGAGAGGAACGAGGAAGGAGAGCAGGAAGATGGAGAAGACGGAGAGGAACGAGGAAGGAGAGCAGGAATATGGAGAAGACGGATGGAGAAGACGGAGAGGAAGGAGTGCTGAGAAAGAGACGAGTCAGCACACGTTCCACTACTGTACACGTACATGACTACTGTGTCCCCACAGTGAAGAATCACTTGTCTTACACACATGAATGATGAAGGCAGGAAGGCAGAGGACCTGATGAGGGAGGGAGAGGCAAGAGAGCGACGGGAGGAGGAAGAGCAGGTCTGAGGAGGGAGGGCGGAGGCATGTTGTGTGCTGCCTCTGACTATAGAGACTGGGACCCACCATCACTAAGGTTGTGGCAGCCAGCCATTTATTATACACACCAACATCCCCGCGTCATGTGCCAGCAGGAACCACATATAAGGTAAGTTCATGAAGCAAAACTGAAGCACTGGAGTATGGCAGGTGACCACGTCATGGGCCATCAATCACAGACACCCACCTCACTCCCATGTTGTGCCACCTACCACGGAATACTGCAACACTGGAGGAGCGGGAGGTGCTGAGGTTAGACCCACCACTGTATCAGCTAGCCACCTGGCCTGAGTTCACCAAGTACTGTGTCCTCATGACACAACGCGTCCCCTTCTCCACTAGAGGCGGCCCTGTCAATGGCGAGAGGTTCGCTAGCAACATACCTCCTATTACTGGCCAGGAGTTCACTAGCACCATACCCACTATCACTGGCCAGGAGTTCATCAGGGGCGTCCCACACACGAGACGGGGCCCACGAGTGTAAAAAAAGAACATACAAAACAACTTCATCAACAATCAAATCCATGAAGGAAGACATTCATTCAACCACTCTGGGTGTGACAGCAAGATCTTTGAGCACAACGTAGGACAGCCCCTGACCCCTGACCTCGGCGTTAAGGGTGAGATGGAAGGTCAGGTCACCATACCCAGGGGTCGTGCCGTGATAGTGAAGAGGTCAGCATAATCCTGGTGGTGCAGTAAATGACTCGTCTGGTGCAAGGGTGATGCCAGGAAGTGAACACTTACCACCCCAGCAGCTGGTGGCGGCACCAACAGTCGTCACGTATCCAGCAAACACTAAGCACACAACTCGCCCATACCTATACCTTCTCTTACAAACTTTAATGCCCAACCCACTCTCCTCCTAGCCCTGAAACTGCTTAGTTAATATTCTATAAACATATGAAACTACTACGTTAACATTCAACAAACGTTACCATTAACACATTTTCTTTGCACCAACATTTACGTTTCTTCTCTCTACAGTAACTCATCCAGCCACCACATACATCAAGCACTGTCTGGAAGCTCTTCCAGAATGCCTGCTGCGTCAACATCACCTTTCCAAGTTCCTCCAAGATTGCCTCGCTGTAACCCCCAGTGCGACCCTGCCTATACGCACCAGGCCATCACACACTGTTGTGCTCACGGGGTTAATAATGAAGGCGCCACCCTCACACCCACAACACCAGCTCCCTCACCGTCTTGCTCTCTGGATGAGCCACACTCCCTCATCAATCAATAACATTAACTTCCAATCCATCTTCAGTATATTTCACGACTACCTTAATTTCGCTTCACAGGATCTTGTCTGCCTCCACATCTCGGCACAGGACTAAACTGCACTACTGCTCCTCATAAGCCAGTCCGTTAAAAGTGCTGGCTTGGAGAGGTCTATGTCACCTGACTGGTCAATGTGAAAGTTCATCACTGGGTAACCCATAAGGTTGTTTGTTGAACATTTACACAGTTTTAACATCCTACTTAAGACACGATTCTCCAACGTCACTCCACGAAGCTCAAAGCTACCATCACCGTCGGGTCCACTGTAATCATCTCATCAGACACCTAACATTAACATGGTATGACCTCACGTGACCAACGTAGGTCACACGCAAGCACCGAGCAGGCAGACAACAATGACCTTATCCACCAGTCCACCCGGGTGTTTGCCTTCAATCAACGGTCCTCTAAATTCTCCAAGTACGGTAATGGATTTCGCGGTCACGACCACACAATAAACACTATCAGCGTGGCCGACCCAACTGGCTTCATGTGTCAGTGCGGTCAGTCAAGATGCCTCACACGGCAAGCGCGCTCCTCTGACGCCCTGACTCCCGCCTCATTTTCCCAACAGGAGCCCGTGAGCTTCCTTCATCGTCAGTAACGTCCACATGATCAAGACACCTACCTCTCCCGACAGTGGCCACATGGGACATCGTCACCGCTGTCCTGTGTCCTGGTGTCTACTGTAACTTGGCTTTGTCTCCACCTGCAGCACAAAACCAGGAACCGCTGCACACATGTGCAACTACGGAACCCGACTTGCCTCCCATCTGCACCTACCACAAAACTACGAGACTTTGATAATTCCTCCAGCTGCACAACCTCTGGACGCTGGCACTCCATGTCTGTTGTCGCTGTGCCACGCACCATACCCGGCCACAGCCTCAGTCTCCTACAGGGTTGCAGCTCCTGCATCAGTACTACAACACTCCATCAACCTCAGCTCCTCACTTCAACATCTTACCTAACTCTGCAACCACTGCATCAGCTCACCTGAGCTACATCACATGTGCATTAACCCAATGAAATAATGGGTTGTAACCACCCCACCCCAAGTCCTCACTAACGCCAAAGAAGTTCAATACGCAATACGAGAGCTTCGTAAAAAGCCAGCCGTACACGAGGTTAGTGGTGATATACAAACCATTATTCCTGGGTGCATCATAATTATCGTACAACTCTTGAAAGAAGTGTCACGTTGGTGTGAATCGTTGCTACTACTTAAGACATCTTCACGTCCAGCTGTGCATGACCGCCACACCTCTGAATGATGACGTCACACTGAAGAACACCGTGACTGGTTTCATCATGTATCGTCTCGACGCCTCACACAATCCAGCCAGGTGTCATTACTGCCGCATCTTGTACGTTCTCTCTCGTGCACTACTGATGCTCTGCAGGTTTTCCATTCCCTCACATGAGAGTCGTTCCATCGTAAGTTTGTTAAAGAACCTGTCAGTCAACCACGTGATGAAGGAACTTGGTTACCAGTGTACAGTCACATTATGACTCCAGCCCTGGATGTGATGCATTTCATAATGAACACTACTGCCTCTTGTGTCGTCTGGCTGGGGAGGGAGGGAGGTTGGTATGCCTGACTGCGACTCCTTCCTTTATCCATGTAATGTTCGAATCAAATTTCGAAACGTGTCACGACTTCAACTTAAAAGAGGCAAAGCAAATTACATTATGGCAAGTGACATGAACAGTGCATGTGCCGGCTTCCCATTGTCAAATCAGCTTAGTTCGGAATTTCTCGTCGGTTTGTCATATTGTTTAGCACATTATAGGTAGAGGTAATCTATGGGTAGACCGACTGTACGTACGCACGGTCTGAATATAAGCAAATATGAAAAACGGAGTTACGCTTCCCAGGCAGTGAGACCTAAACGTACAACACAGCATGTGCTACCCTAAACTACCCATCCCCCCTCTGTCTGTCTGTCTGTCTCTCTCTCTCTCTCTCTCTCTCTCTCTCTCTCTCTCTCTCTCTCTCTCTCTCTCTCTCCCCCCGGATGTGAGATTCGTAACATACTGGCTTAGTGTCGTGTAGGTATGTTGTGTTGGTGTAGTGGTGTGGAGCAGTGTGATGTGTTGGTGTAGTGGTGTAGAGCAGTGTGTTGTGTTGGTGTAGTGGTGTAGGCCAGTATGTTGTGTTGGTGTAGTGGTGTGGAGCAGTGTGATGTGTTGGTGTAGTGGTGTAGAGCAGTGTGTTGTGTTGGTGTAGTGGTGTAGGCCAGTATGTTGTGTTGGTGTAGTGGTGTAGAGCAGTGTGTTGTGTTGGTGTAGTGGTGTAGGGCAGTGTGTTGTGTTGGTGTAGTGGTGTAGGGCAGTATGTTGTGTTGGTGTAGTGGTGTAGGGCAGTGTGTTGTGTTGGTGTAGTGGTGTAGGGCAGTGTGTTGTGTTGGTGTAGTGGTGTAGAGCAGTGTGTTGTGTTGGTGTAGTGGTGTAGGGCAGTGTGTTGTGTTGGTGTAGTGGTGTAAAGCAGTGTGTTGTGTTGGTGTAGTGGTGTAGAGCAGTGTGTTGTGTTGGTGTAGTGGTGTAGGGCAGTATGTTGTGTTGGTGTAGTGGTGTAGGGCAGTGTGTTGTGTTGGTATAGTGGTGTAGGGCAGTGTGTTGTGTTGGTGGAGTGGTGTGGAGCAGTGTGTTGTGTTGGTGTAGTGGTGTAGGGCAGTGTGTTGTGTTGGTGTAGTGGTGTAGGGCAGTGTGTTGTGTTGGTGTAGTGGTGTAGGACAGTGTGTTGTGTTGTGTAGTGGTGTAGAGCAGTATGTTGTGTTGGTGTAGTGGTGTAGGGCAGTATGTTGTGTTGGTGTAGTGGTGTAGGACAGTGTGTTGTGTTGGTGTAGTGGTGTAGGCAGTATGTTGTGTTGGTGTAGTGGTGTAGGGCAGTGTGTTGTTTGGTGTAGTGTGTAGAGCAGTGTGTTGTGCTGGTGTAGTGGTGTAGGACAGTGTGTTGTGTTGGTGTAGTGGTGTAGGCAGTATGTTGTGTTGGTGTAGTGGTGTAGGGCAGTGTGTTGTGTTGGTGTAGTGGTGTAGAGCAGTATGTTGTGTTGGTGTAGTGGTGTAGAGCAGTGTGTTGTGTTGGTGTAGTGGTGTAGGCAGTGTGTTGTGTTGGTGTAGTGGTGTAGAGCAGTATGTTGTGTTGGTGTAGTGGTGTAGGGCAGTGTGTTGTGTTGGTGTAGTGGTGTAGGGCAGTATGTTGTGTTGGTGTAGTTGTGTAGAGCGGTATGTTGTGTTGGTGTAGTGGTGTAGAGCAGTGTGTTGTGTTGGTGTAGTTGTGTAGAGCGGTATGTTGTGTTGGTGTAGTGGTGTAGAGCGGTATGTTGTGTTGGTGTAGTGGTGTAGAGCAGTGTGTTGTGTTGGTGTAGTGGTGTACAGCAGTGTGTTGTGTTGGTGTAGTGGTGTAGGCCAGTATGTTGTGTTGGTGTAGTGGTGTAGGACAGTGTGTTGTGTTAGTGTAGTGGTGTAGAGCAGTATGTTGTGTTGGTGTAGTGGTGTAGGGCAGTATGTTGTGTTGGTGTAGTGGTGTAGGACAGTGTGTTTTGTTGGTGTAGTGGTGTAGGGCAGTATGTTGTGTTGGTGTAGTGGTGTAGGGCAGTGTGTTGTGTTGGTGTAGTGGTGTAGAGCAGTGTGTTGTGCTGGTGTAGTGGTGTAGGACAGTGTGTTGTGTTGGTGTAGTGGTGTAGGGCAGTATGTTGTGTTGGTGTAGTGGTGTAGGGCAGTGTGTTGTGTTGGTGTAGTGGTGTAGAGCAGTATGTTGTGTTGGTGTAGTGGTGTAGAGCAGTGTGTTGTGTTGGTGTAGTGGTGTAGGGCAGTGTGTTGTGTTGGTGTAGTGGTGTAGAGCAGTATGTTGTGTTGGTGTAGTGGTGTAGGGCAGTGTGTTGTGTTGGTGTAGTGGTGAAGAGCAGTATGTTGTGTTGGTGTAGTGGTGTAGAGCAGCGTGTTGGTGTCGTGGTGAGTGTTGACAGGTGGGGTATGTCGTCCACTGGCAATGTTAAGAGTGGTCCAATTTGAAACATATTACGATATATGATGTGAAGTGTGGGAGGGTAGAGTATGTGGAGGTTGGAGTGTGTGGAGGCTGGAGTGTGTGGAGGCTATAATGTGGGAGATTATAACGAGTGGAGGGTATAGTATGTGAAGGTTGTAGTGTGTGGAGGTAGTACTATGGGAGGCTGTTGAGTGTTGAGGCTGCAGTGTGTGGAGGCTGTAGTGTGGAATGTTATAATATGGAGGTTGTTGTGTGGAAGGTTGTAGTGTGTGGAAGCTGTACTGTGTGGAGATTGTAGCGTGTGGAGTCTGCAGTACGTATAGTGTGTGTGTGTGTGTGTGTGTGTGTGTGTGTGGACGGGGTGGGGGAGGGGGGGGGGGTGAAAGGTGTAGTGTGTGGAGAGGCAAATATGTCCATCAAAGGAGGTATACCATGGAGAGCATGACACGTATGTTGGTATATACGACAAACGGAGCGATGGTTGTCATCCAGGAGTGCCATGACGTCCTGGTTGTGACCGGCACCGACGTCCAGGGGCGTAATGTACACTAATTGTATGGGTGGTGGGCAGTGACGTCGTCCAGGAGTGTGATGTGCATGGTGGGTGACGTCTAGGGTGTGACGTGCATGGTGGGTGATGCCCCAGGGTGTGATGAGCACGGTGGGTGATGCTCCAGGGTGCGATGTGCACGGTGGGTGATGCCCAAGGGTATGATTTGCATGGTGGGTGACGTCTAGGGTGCGATGTGCACGATGGGTGACGTCCAGGATGTGATGTGCACGGTGGGCGATGCTCCAGGGTGTGATGTGCACGGTGGGTGATGCTCCAGGGTGTGATGTGCACGGCGGGTGACGTCCAGGGTGTGAGGTGCACGGAGGGTGACGTCCAGGGTGTGATTTGCATAGTGGGTGACGTCCAGGGTTGTGATGTGCACGGTGGGTGACGTCCAGGGTAAGATGTGCACGATGGGTGATGCTCCAGGGTGTGATGAGCACGGCGGGTGACGTCCAAGGTGTGATGTGCACGGTGGGTGACGTCCAAGGGTGTGATGTGTAGGGTGGGTGACGTCCAGGAGTGTGATGTGCACGATGGGTGAAGTTCTAGGGTGTGAGGTGCACAGTGCGTAACGTCCAGGGGTGTGATGTGCAAAATGGGTGACGTCCAATGGTGTGATGTGCAAGATGGGTGACGTTCTAGGATGAGACGTGCAGTGGGTGATGTCCAGGGGTGTGATTTACATGGTGGGTGAGTCCAAGTGTGTGATGTCAGAGTGGATGACGTACAGGGATGTGATGTGCACGATGGGTGCTTTCAGAGGTGATGTGCACGATGACCGACGTTCCAGGTATGTGCACGATGGGTGACGTCCAGGGGTGAGATGTGCACAATGGGTGACGTACCGTAGTGATTTGCACTGTGGGAGACGTCCAGGGGTGTAATGTGCACGATGGATGACGTTCCAGGGTTGTGATGTGCAAGGTGGGTGACGTCCAGGGTTGTGATGTGCAGGGTGGGTGACGTCCAAGGGTGTGATGTGCAGGGTGGGTGACGTCTAGGGGGGTGATGTGCTCGGTGGGCGACGTCGTTATACGATGTGCACGATGGGTGACTTTTAGGGGTATGATGTGCAAGGTGGGTGACGTCCAAGATGTGATGTGCACGATGGGTGACGTTCCAGGGTGTGATGTGCAGGGTGGGTGACGTCCTGGGGTGTGATGTGCAGGTTGGGTGACGTTCCAGGTTATGATGTGCAGGGTGGGTGACGTCTAAGGGGTGATGCGCTCGGTAGGTGACGTCGTGGTGATTTGCACGGTGGGTGACGTCCAGGGTGTGATGTGCACGATGGGTGACGTTCCAGGGTGTGATGTGGTGTGGGTGATGCCCAGGGGTGTGATGTGCACGTTGGCTGACGCCCTGGGGGTGTGATGTGCAGGGTGGCTGACATTCAAGGGTGTGATGTGCACTGTGAATAATGTCCAAGGGTGTGATGTGCAAGGTGGGTGACGTCTAGATGTACAATGTACACGATGGGTGACGTTCCAGGGGTATGATGTGCACGGTTGGTGACGTCGTGGTGTGATTTGCTCGGTGGGTGACGTCCAAGATGTGATGTGCACGATGGATGACGTTCCAGGGTGTGGTGTGCAGGGTGGGTGAGGTCTACGGGTGTGATGTGCAATGGTGGGTGGCGTCCTGGGGTGTGATATGCAGGGTGAGTGACGTCCAAGAGTGTGATGCGCATGGTGCGTGACGTCTCGGGGTGTGATGTGCTTGGGTGGGTGACGTCTAGGGGTGTGATGTGAACGGTGGGTGACGCCAGTGGTGTGATTTGTACGGTGGGTGACGTCCAGGGTATGATGTGCAGGGCGGCTGACGTACTGGGGTGAGATGTGCACGGTGGGGTGACGTCCAAGGGTGTGATGTGCAGGGAGGGTGACGTCCAAGGGTGTAATGTGCAAGTTGGGTGACATCCAAGGGTGTGATGTGCAGGGTGGGTGACGTCCAAGGATGTCATGTGCAGGAAGGGTGACGTCGTTATACGATATGTACGATGGGTGACCTTCCAAGGGTGTGATGTGCGGTGTAGATGACGTCCTTGGGTGTGATGTGCACTTTGGGTGACGTCTAGAGGTGTGATGTGAACGGTGGGTGACGCCTAAAGGTGTGATATACAGGGTGGGTGACGTCCAGGGATACGATGAGCACAAAGGGTGACGTTCTAGGGTATGATGTGCAGGATGAGTTACGTCAACAGGTGTGATGTGCAGGGTGGGTGACGTCCTGGGGTGTGATGCGCACGGTGGGTGACGTCCAGGGGTGTGATGTGCACGATGAATGACGTTCCAGAGTATGATGTGCATGGTGGATGACTCCAGGGATGAGATGTACACGATGGGTGACGTCCAGTGGTGTGATTTGCACGGTGAGTGACGTCCAAGGGTGTGATGTGCACGAAGGGTGACGTTCCAGGGTGTGATGTGCAGGGTGGGTGACGTCCATAGGTATGATGTGCAGGGTGGGTGACGTCCATGGGTATGATGTGCAGGGTGGGTGAAGTCCTGGGGTGTGATGTGCAAGGTGGGTGACGTCCAAGGGTGTGATATACAGAGTGGGTGACGTCCAGTTATACGATGTGCACGATGGGACGTTCTAGGGTATGATGTGCAGGGTGGGTGACGTCCAGAGGTGTGATGTGCAGGGTGGGTGACGCCTAGAGGTTTGATGTGCAAGGTGGGTGACCTGTAGGGAGTGGGGTGGGTGTTATCATGGATCGTAAAACATATATGGGCGAGGGCCTGCTGGGTGGATGACGTGCTACCATGGGTGTTGTGTAATGGGTTGTGTCACCCACTGAGTGGATAACATGAAGGGTGAGGGACGGGTGAACTGTGTGACGTGTAGGTTAGGGTGACGTGCTGAAAAACATCTACACAGCACAGTATTGATTTTTATACCGGGCGTACGGCGACTCCCTCCACCAACACTCCTCCTCCTCCTGCTCCAGCCATAGTCGCTCCTCATGGAACTCACCAATCTAAACCTTACTTCATCAATAATAAAGATAAGAATAATTAATAATGATAATAATAACTATCATTATTGATCTCATCATCATAACAGCTACTTCCACTAACTGTTAGTTCAAGAAGAAGAACAACAACAAGAACAATAACAATACTACAATAACAATAATAATAATAATAATATTATTATTATTGTTATTATTATTATTATTATTATTAATATTATTATTATTATCATACATGAGCTAGAGAAAATCTATGCAAACGAAGCATTTGTTTATCCTTTCCTGAGGGCACAACCTTACGAGGAAAGGCAGGAGGACAACTACGTGCACACACGAAGATATAACAAATATACATGTGTGTGTGTGTGTGTGTGTGTGTGTGTGTGTGTGTGGCCGTGAGCCATGATGTCTACTGGTCTCCACTTCCTCATGATGACGTGGAGGAAGGTGTGTGGTGCACGTATGATGAAGGCACGTATGGCTTCATGGTAATATGATGTGTCTGGAGAGAGGAGAGAGAGAGAGAGAGAGAGAGAGAGAGAGAGAGAGAGAGAGAGAGAGAGAGAGAGAGAGAGAGAGAGAATTTTGCCACTTCAGGGTAAGCCTGACGCCCTACTACGCTACTGCCTCCTGAAGGGAAAGGATGTAAATATTGATCACAATGATGAGGGCAGTTGACTGGTCATTAATGTTCCCTGGGACTACCTCAACATACCAGCATATCATTATGACCCCTGCATGTTACCCACCCAGCACATCATACACCTGAACGTCACCCACCCTGCACATCACGCCCCAAAACGTCACCCTCCCTGCGCATCACGCCCCAGGACGTCACCCACCTTGTACATCACGCCCCAGGACGTCACCCACCTTGCACATCACACCCCAGAACGTCACTCACCCTGCACATCACGCCCGAGGACGTCACCCTCCCTGCATATCTCGAAGCCCAGGACGTCACCCACCCTGCACATCACGCCCCAGGACGTCACCCACCCTGCACATCACGAAGCCCTGGGCGTCATCCACCCTGTACATCACGCCCCAGGACGTCACCCACCCTGCATATCACGCCCCAGGACGTCACCCACCCTGCACATCACGAAGCCCTGAACGTCAACATTATCATAAATAATAAACGGAAATATACCACAAAGTTAACCTAACACATCAGTTGCCACCATCTGGAACGAAGAGATCATTATAGCCTCTCTCTCGTAGGCCAACACAAGACACCTTCGTACGCCTGGCAGGCCGGAGTTCGTCACGTGGTTTTCGACACCACAACATGAGAGGCGCGGCCAGTAAAGGTGGCAGAACACCGCTTGAGAGGATGTCGCTCATCAATATATTAATCCCAACAATGACACTGTATAAACCTACTGGAAGAATACGGGATATTCAACTGGATATTTAGATCCAGCGACCAGATGTTATTACAAATATGTAAAGAAAATAAAGAGGTTGGTGGCCATGGAGGGTAAGAGAGTCAGTTGTTAGCGGTGGGCGGGGCTAACGGTGTTGCCACTCCGGCTCACTACTGCCAAATACTATAAACACCATGAAGAACTTTCCCTGACATACCTCACCAATTGTATGACGTTCCTAACACACTGCTGCAGGAGGAACTGTTCTCATCGTCACGGAAACACCGGCCTTTGTCAACGGGACTTGAAGCAAGACGGGTCGGTCCCCATACGGTTGGCGATGTTGGAGGCAAATAACGTTTTTATGACGGGAAAAATGTGTCGTTACAACCAAAACAATGGGAGGTGATTCTCGCCAACATTCATTCACACAGCTCGTTACACCCCCGTGTCCTTCACCAACATGCAAGGCAATTCCCTCTACTTCCCAGTGAACAGTGGTCTTTCACCCGCCCGCTAGTTCCTCGAGCTGGGACTACAGTGTTCTCAGTGACACCAATTCACTACGCAAAAAAAAACCCACTAACAACAAACAGTGAAGTGTGGCATAAAAACTTGCAGACCTCAAATCATGAGCTTCTCGTCCAGCAAGACGCCATTAAAAATAGTCCAGTCGACCACAGGTCCACGCTACACTATTCTTACGCTTCAACCTACGATTATATCAATATACTACGACTAGACTACCTCATAATGACTCTCACTATTTTCGCATTAGCTGGCACTTGGCGGATGATGGCGTGGCAGGGGTGGCCAACCGTGAGATGACGGGAAGAACCAAAACTCAGACCAACAATGTAAAGGAGCCACATAATCATGCATGACCTGGGTGGGTACTGGGTCTCCTCAATAGTTGTGACCAAGTTATTCAGTTCTACTTATCTGATGTACCAGGAACAGCAGGAAGGTGAGAAAACCAGCAAATGTTCCTACAAAAGTACATAATAATAATAATAATAATGATAATAATAATAACAATAATAATAATAACGAGTTGTGCTATTTTTGGCAGTGTTTCCGACTTGCACAATTCGTTTGAACTTTACTTTGTGATCTGTTGCGGAGACGGTCAACCATTCTCCCAGCAGCTGTTGGTCAAAACTGCTTAGTGTTTGGATTTCACAAGTGTAAGTGTTGAGGAAATGGACCCACACAGATAGGTCGAGCAACATAAGGATTAACTTTACATCGACTCCTCTAATAAGATTTTATATATCCTTTGCTCTTATTTCCGGGAAGTGAGAATTCCCTCCAATTTATGGACAGATATCAATCCATCATTGGATTGATGTTGGGGTGAAGAGGGTGGTGAGAGTAAGTGAGCTTGAGAAGGAGACCTGTGTGAGGAAGTACCAGGAGAGACTGAGTACAGAATGGAAAAAGGTGAGAACAATGGAAGCAAGGGGAGTGGGGGAGGAATGGGATGTATTTAGGGAATCAGTGATGGATTGCGCAAAAGATGCTTGTGGCATGAGAAGAGTGGGAGGTGGGTTGATTAGAAAGGGTAGTGAGTGGTGGGATGAAGAAGTAAGAGTATTAGTGAAAGAGAAGAGAGAGGCATTTGGACGATTTTTGCAGGGAAAAAAATGCAATTGAGTGGGAGATGTATAAAAGAAAGAGACAGGAGGTCAAGAGAAAGGTGCAAGAGGTGAAAAAAAGGGCAAATGAGAGTTGGGGTGAGAGAGTATCATTAAATTTTAGGGAGAATAAAAAGATGTTCTGGAAGGAGGTAAATAAAGTGCGTAAGACAAGGGAGCAAATGGGAACTTCGGTGAAGGGTGCAAATGGGGAGGTGATAACAAGTAGTGGTGATGTGAGAAGGAGATGGAGTGAGTATTTTGAAGGTTTGTTGAATGTGTTTGATGATAGAGTGGCAGATATAGGGTGTTTTGGTCGAGGTGGTGTGCAAAGTGAGAGGGTTAGGGAAAATGATTTGGTAAACAGAGAAGAGGTAGTGAAAGCTTTGCGGAAGATGAAAGCCGGCAAGGCAGCAGGTTTGGATGGTATTGCAGTGGAATTTATTAAAAAAGGGGGTGACTGTATTGTTGACTGGTTGGTAAGGTTATTTAATGTATGTATGACTCATGGTGAGGTGCCTGAGGATTGGCGGAATGCGTGCATAGTGCCATTGTACAAAGGCAAAGGGGATAAGAGTGAGTGCTCAAATTACAGAGGTATAAGTTTGTTGAGTATTCCTGGTAAATTATATGGACGGGTATTGATTGAGAGGGTGAAGGCATGTACAGAGCATCAGATTGGGGAAGAGCAGTGTGGTTTCAGAAGTGGTAGAGGATGTGTGGATCAGGTGTTTGCTTTGAAGAATGTATGTGAGAAATACTTAGAAAAGCAAATGGATTTGTATGTAGCATTTATGGATCTGGAGAAGGCATATGATAGAGTTGATAGAGATGCTCTGTGGAAGGTATTAAGAATATATGGTGTGGGAGGAAAGTTGTTAGAAGCAGTGAAAAGTTTTTATCGAGGATGTAAGGCATGTGTACGTGTAGGAAGAGAGGAAAGTGATTGGTTCTCAGTGAATGTAGGTTTGCGGCAGGGGTGTGTGATGTCTCCATGGTTGTTTAATTTGTTTATGGATGGGGTTGTTAGGGAGGTAAATGCAAGAGTTTTGGAAAGAGGGGCAAGTATGAAGTCTGTTGGGGATGAGAGAGCTTGGGAAGTGAGTCAGTTGTTGTTCGCTGATGATACAGCGCTGGTGGCGGATTCATGTGAGAAACTGCAGAAGCTGGTGACTGAGTTTGGTAAAGTGTGCGGAAGAAGAAAGTTAAGAATAAATGTGAATAAGAGCAAGGTTATTAGGTACAGTAGGGTTGAGGGTCAAGTCAATTGGGAGGTGAGTTTGAATGGAGAAAAACTGGAGGAAGTGAAGTGTTTTAGATATCTGGGAGTGGATCTGGCAGCGGATGGAACCATGGAAGCGGAAGTGGATCATAGGGTGGGGGAGGGGGCGAAAATTCGGGGGGCCTTGAAGAATGTGTGGAAGTCGAGAACATTATCTCGGAAAGCAAAAATGGGTATGTTTGAAGGTATAGTGGTTCCAACAATGTTGTATGGTTGCGAGGCGTGGGCTATGGATAGAGTTGTGCGCAGGAGGATGGATGTGCTGGAAATGAGATGTTTGAGGACAATGTGTGGTGTGAGGTGGTTTGATCGAGTGAGTAACGTAAGGGTAAGAGAGATGTGTGGAAATAAAAACAGCGTGGTTGAGAGAGCAGAAGAGGGTGTTTTGAAGTGGTTTGGGCACATGGAGAGAATGAGTGAGGAAAGATTGACCAAGAGGATATATGTGTCGGAGGTGGAGGGAACGAGGAGAAGAGGGAGACCAAATTGGAGGTGGAAAGATGGAGTGAAAAAGATTTTGTGTGATCGGGGCCTGAACATGCAGGAGGGTGAAAGGAGGGCAAGGAATAGAGTGAATTGGAGCGATGTGGTATACCGGGGTTGACGTGCTGTCAGTGGATTGAATCAAGGCATGTGAAGCGTCTGGGGTAAATCATGGAAAGCTGTGTAGGTATGTATATTTGCGTGTGTGGACGTATGTATATACATGTGTATGGGGGGGGTTGGGCCATTTCTTTCGTCTGTTTCCTTGCGCTACCCTCGCAAACGCGGGAGACAGCGACAAAGTATAAAAAAAAAAAAAAAAAAAATCAATCCATCATCTTCCAAAAGTTCCACTGTCTCCCTCAGATATATATTGCTTCATCAGTACTTAACGAGGCTTCACACAATCTGCCTCCATGCTAAAAGGATCTTGAAATCTTTCTATAAATCTATCCTGCAGATCTATGATCACTTTTGCATATCTATCTGTTCTCTGAAGTCAATGTTTCTCACCATCTTGTCCAGATCTGACCTGAAGCTGTGACTGTGAAGCGAAATGCGTCAGTTAACCTCAAGTTATTTGTCAGTCAAACGACCGCAGTTTGTTAACGAGAGCAAATGTGCTCTGAACCACATCAAACACCAATTTCAATTTCCCTTGTATGTCTGCGTTTAGTTGATCCAAACACGAGCAGCCTGTGTGCGAGAAACCCACCCTGGATGTGAAGGCTCAGGCAGAGTTTTATGGTTCTCATCCACGACAGATCTCACCAGCTGCAGTAGCTCGCTCTCTCTCTCTCTCTCTCTCTCTCTCTCTCTCTCTCTCTCTCTCTCTCCTCTCTCTCTCTCTCTCTCTCTCTTATATATTATATATATATATATATATATATATATATATATATATATATATATATATATATATATATATGTATGGGTTTTCAGAAAAGAAGAGTGAATGTTGGGGTGAAGAGGGTGGTGCGAGTAAGTGAGCTTGGGAAGGAGACTTGTGTGAGGAAGTACCAGGAGAGACTGAGTACAGAATGGAAAAAGGTGAGAACAATGGAAGTAAGGGGAGTGGGGGAGGAATGGGATGTATTTAGGGAATCAGTGATGGATTGCGCAAAAGATGCTTGAGGCATGAGAAGAGTGGGAGATGGGTTGATTAGAAAGGGTAGTGAGTGGTGGGATGAAGAAGTAAGAGTATTAGTGAAAGAGAAGAGAGAGCATTTGGACGATTTTTGCAGGGAAAAAATGCAATTGAGTGGGAGATGTATAAAAGAAAGAGACAGGAGGTCAAGAGAAAGGTGCAAGAGGTGAAAAAAAGGGCAAATGAGAGTTGGGGTGAGAGAGTATCATTAAATTTTAGGGAGAATAAAAAGATGTTCTAGAAGGAGGTAAATAAAGTGCGTAAGACAAGGGAGCAAATGGGAACTTCAGTGAAGGGCGCAAATGGGGAGGTGATAACAAGTAGTGGTGATGTGAGAAGGAGATGGAGTGAGTATTTTGAAGGTTTGTTGAATGTGTTTGATGATAGAGTGGCAGATATAGGGTGTTTTGGTCGAGGTGGTGTGCAAAGTGAGAGGGTTAGGGAAAATGATTTGGTAAACAGAGAAGAGGTAGTAAAGCTTTGCGGAAGATGAAAGCCGGAAAGGCAGCAGGTTTGGATGGTATTGCAGTGGAATTTATTAAAAAAGGGGGTGACTGTATTGTTGACTGGTTGGTTAGGTTATTTAATGTATGTATGACTCATGGTGAGGTGCCTGAGGATTGGCGGAATGCGTGCATAGTGCCATTGTACAAAGGCAAAGGGATAAGAGTGAGTGCTCAAATTACAGAGGTATAAGTTTGTTGAGTATTCCTGGTAAGTTATATGGGGGGTATTGATTGAGAGGGTGAAGGCATGTACAGAGCATCAGATTGGGGAAGAGCAGTGTGGTTTCAGAAGTGGTAGAGGATGTGTGGATCAGGTGTTTGCTTTGAAGAATGTATGTGAGAAATACTTAGAAAATTTTGCAAATAAATTTGTATGTAGCATTTATGGATCTGGAGAAGGCATATGATAGAGTTGATAGAGATGCTCTGTGGAAGGTATTAAGAATATATGGTGTGGGAGGAAAGTTGTTAGAAGCAGTGAAAAGTTTTTATCGAGGATGTAAGGCATGTGTACGTGTAGGAAGAGAGGAAAGTGATTGGTTCTCAGTGAATGTAGGTTTGCGGCAGGGGTGTGTGATGTCTCCATGGTTGTTTAATTTGTTTATGGATGGGGTTGTTAGGGAGGTGAATACAAGAGTTTTGGAAAGAGGGGCAAGTATGAAGTCTGTTGGGGATGAGAGAGCTTGGGAAGTGAGTCAGTTGTTGTTCGCTGATGATACAGCGCTGGTGGCTGATTCATGTGAGAAACTGCAGAAGCTGGTGACTGAGTTTGGTAAAGTGTGTGGAAAGAAGAAAGTTAAGAGTAAATGTGAATAAGAGCAAGGTTATTAGGTACAGTAGGGTTGAGGGTCAAGTCAATTGGGAGGTGAGTTTGAATGGAGAAAACACTGGAGGAAGTGAAGTGTTTTAGATATCTGGGAGTGGATCTGGCAGCGGATGGAACCATGGAAGCGGAAGTGGATCATAGGGTGGGGGAGGGGGCGAAAATTCTGGGGCCTTGAAGAATGTGTGGAAGTCGAGAACATTATCTCGGAAAGCAAAAATGGGTATGTTTGAAGGAATAGTGGTTCCAACAATGTTGTATGGTTGCGAGGCGTGGGCTATGGATAGAGTGGTGCGCAGGAGGATGGATGTGCTGGAAATGAGATGTTTGAGGACAATGTGTGGTGTGAGGTGGTTTGATCGAGTAAGTAACGTAAGGGTAAGAGAGATGTGTGGAAATAAAAAGAGCGTGGTTGAGAGAGCAGAAGAGGGTGTTTTGAAATGGTTTGGGCACATGGAGAGAATGAGTGAGGAAAAATTGACCAAGAGGATATATGTGTCGGAGGTGGAGGGAACGAGGAGAAGAGGGAGACCAAATTGGAGGTGGGAAAAATGGAGTGAAGAAGATTTTGTGTGATCGGGGCCTGAACATGCAGGAGGGTGAAAGGAGGGCAAGGAATAGAGTGAATTGGAGCGATGTGGTATACCGGGGTTGACGTGCTGTCGGTGGATTGAATCAGGGCATGTGAAGCGTCTGGGGTAAACCATGGAAAGCTGTGTAGGTATGTATATTTGCGTGTGTGGACGTATGTATATACATGTGTATGGGGGTGGGTTGGGCCATTTCTTTCGTCTGTTTCCTTGCGCTACCTCGCAAACGCGGGAGACAGCGACAAAGCAAAAAAAAAAAAAATATATATATATATATATATATATATATATTATATATATATATATATATATAATATATATATATATATTATATATATATATACATATATATTTATATATATATATATATATATATATATATATATATATATATATATATATATACATGCAATCTGGGAGCAGGTGTTGCCTTATGCTCACAGAATTAAATACATCAACGTATTTAGTCATTAATCTTCTTTCTTATGTTCTTTAATCTTCTCAATATCATTTCACCATTACCTGGGTTGCTCACACACCAGTTGTCCAAAAATATCCGTTTCATTTCAATCAAGCTTTCGCCTTCACATAGGCATCACCAGGAATCTACAAAGTGGAGAAAATACTGAGTCGCAAAACGTGGATATGAAATGTAAAACGCAAACAAAATGTAAACAAGAAACCTTTGGAAAAAACCCACTGTACACAACAGGTAAAGGTAAGGGAAAACACTAAATGCGATACAAATTAAGAATATCATGATGGGTAGTATGAGTTACAAAGTCTAAATACAAAATATAGAAACAGAAATGTAGAAAAAGATGTTGCCAGACTCTGCAAGACGATTGATGAAGGCAAGGATATCAGTGTGATAATATAGCAAGTTCGCTCGTAATGAACGATAATATGGTAGGTCACTCTGGAAGTTTGCATGGTACCAGAGTGTGGTGTATGAGTACTGATGTAATACTGGAGACTGTCAGCCTCACCATATAAACCACCTGCGCCCTGAGCCGCCGCCTCTCGCTCCATCTACAATAAGATGAAATCAAACATCATGAACAAAAACTTGGAACGAGACTAACGACGAAGATTATAGTGAATAACACCAAAATCATTACTAGCAGCAGTGATCGGAGGAAACTACAGATATTAAAAGCCATTCACATTACAGAGAAATCACCTGTCATCAACATCCAGATAAACATGACCACCGGCATACTGCTCTTTGATGGCCCACCAATAGAACGTAGACCTAATGCCGTTTGAGGACAGATGGGACATGTCACTGACCCGCTACAAGCTACCGAGTCCGCTATTTTAGGACAGGAGGAACGCGTCACATCCAACGGAGCAGTGCAGCGTTAAAAAGTGGGCCGTTTTGATAACTGTTTCCTTCCCTACACATCGAAGCATTGCAACTCTAAACCCTCTCATGTCTTTCCCATTAATACAATTTTAAGACATGTTTTTCACTTACTCCAGAATTCGTTAATACTTTCCCTCGTCTCTTCTCTTTCTCAATCCTAGTAATATTTCAATCACGGCCCGGCCTCGATGTGGACTTTGGTCTGCAACAGGAATCGTAAAAAAAATATAAAAATCTTCACTTATTTCTCTGCTCAAGTTCTGAGTCTGCCTTGTAACGTAGTGCGTCTGTCCGAGTAACATGTAAAACATCCAACGCAGTTGTCTTGACAAGATCGAATTTCAGCGTTTGAGAGACCAGTTGTTCACGGTGAATAATACAATGAAATAACCAGAAATCTGGAAACTTGGTATCAGATTTACAAAGGCCAATTACTCTATGCACACACACACACACACACACACACACACACACACACACACACACAGGGCTGTTGCTGAGGCATAGTGTTCTACAACCACCACCATCATCCCCTCCACTATACCTCGTCCACGGGTTCTGTCCGTCAGCGCTCACGTGTGTGGCGTCATAACTGTGCACGTCTGACATTTTTATCTGAAAAGTCTTGTTCCCTGACTCTAAAGCTGACCACATCAGTGGAGCAAGTCTTAACAAAATTACCTTCAAATCAAGACTATTTTTTTTTTTTTTTACACGTTCTATGTTCGATGATGACAACTGATGGGAGGATAATGTGACAGTCTATGCTGAGTCGACAAGCCTGGTGATAACCACAGGTTAGGTTATCCAACTGTGTTAATCATTGTACGTAGGTCGGCAAGACGTGCGAAGCTGGAGACACGAAGGCAAATCTTGATCAACATTTGTATGGCTCGCAGTCAACTGACGTCGTAAGTTTGAGGATCTGAATTGTGATACAGACCTAACCTCTGGCAGAGCAGACACAAGGTCTTCCCGGTACCTACACTGAAAATAAGAATACTCATCTTTACACTCATTTTGGAAACATCGATTTTCTCTTTCCATGGCATTTCCCTTCCATTGTTCGAGCTAAGTGCAAATTACATAATGTCCACAACAACAACAACAACATAATAATAATAACAATCTTCAATAAGGCATAATTTTACATGTGTCACACTCCACCTGGACGACGTGTGAGTCTCAAGTGAGCAAAACTCAACACACACACACACACACACACACACACACACAGAGGTGAGGGTAGTAGTGAGGCGTGTTGACGGGGACTGAACCTGTGAACCCAGCAGCAGACACGAGGACCACGCCCACAAGCCGTGCTGACATGCTCGTGTTCACATTAACAACTCGGGTGTTGTAGATGGAGGACTTGTCATTTATAACCCTACACAAAAAATAAGTACTAAATAATCTATCTACAATGTCAACATATAAAATATCTGACGTCCAGAAAATCTTAAAAAATTTATGGTTGAGCCAGCCCACTTCACACACGTAGCCTTGACGCATTGGATTCAAGAACCTTTGAATGGTCGTATGCGGTTCTAGAGTCGCATGCGGTTCTAGAGCCGCGTGCGGTTGGCCACCACGATACATTAACTTACAAGGGAATCTAGATAACCTTGGGAGGTCTTGTAGCCCACAGCCCAAGTTGAGTCCTCCTGTGTCCAGTACGTACGGCTCGTGAACACTCACCCCGCCACCGTCAGGTGAACTCCTGGTGTTTCCTTGACGTCGGCCGACAGTGTGTGAGATAGTCTCGGGCCGGATGTTCAAGGCATTTTCTCTTATCAAGTCTTCATCACACCTTTACATTCTCGACTGTCGTGTTAATTGGGCATTGTTTCATAGGGTAGGTTACCGGCCACACCTACTAGGATTATCCAGGTGTATATGATGATGCACCTCTCCCACCTGCCTCAATGAGGTCGGTCGCCGCCAATACTTCAGCTCATCTGCCTCGTCAATGTGGGTCGTGAAATATCTCTGAACATTTTGTAACTACAACGGCGCCGCAGTGTAAGGTGCTGTCAGAACACATCAGTATTCTGTGAGATTACTGGTCCCTTAAAAAGCGTTAGTTTTTCTTCTCTTCTTTTGAAGCCCCGCAAGATCCGCCCTACCATCTTTCTGGAGAAGAAGCAGCTGTTGCCTAGTTTGTTTACTGAAGGTTAGGTCGTCGGACAGTACGACTCCCACGTCTCTCCCACAGTCCAGTCGTGATATGCCGATATCTATGTCCGGGTCTGGTATTCTCCAAACGCCAGAAGAGTCGGGAGCGTAGCTTTGAACGAAGAAGCCTCATACAAGACGCCAGAGAATTATACAAGAGGAATAGAAGGTGGAGCTGGAGAGCAAGACAGGGGTTTGACTGGAGGCTGTAGAGTGGTTTAGATACCAGGAAGTGGAAGTGAGAGCGGGACTGAGGCGAGTCTTAAGGTGGAAGAAGGATCTAAGGTTCTGGGTGCACTAAGGAGTAAACATGAAAGGATGAAGGTAGACAACTATGTGGGGTATGTGGGGGGGGAAGAGAGAGAGAGAGAGAGAGAGAGAGAGAGAGAGAGAGAGAGAGAGAGAGAGAGAGAGAGAGAAGAGAGAGTGAGTGAGTGATGAGTGAGAGGAGAGAGAGAGAGAGAGAGAGAGAGAGAGAGAGAGAGAGAGAGAGAATGACGGAGGATGAGAAACAAAACTGTGAGAAGGAACGAGAGGAATGATGCGAGGAAGGATGACAGGAAGAACGAGCAGCAGCAGAACAGGGAAAACCTATGAATAATGGTGGAGAGAGAAAGGCATTCACGTGAGGAGGAGCAACAGCTCTCATTATGAAAGGAGGAGGAGGAGGAGGACAAGGAGGAAGAGCAGGATGGGGAGATCAGGATGCTCGTTATCTTCGTAAATGGAGAGTGGAGGATGTGGAGGTGTTCAGCAGACATGTATAGATATTATCCAGCCAGGTCTGTAATGCCTGATCCTGAGAACGTACAACCATCATCCCTACACTTCCACAGTAGAGTTCATACAATAATCTCGACAGAAATTCCAACCCTAATAGAAGGAAAAGTTTTCATGACTAAAATCGGTCAATGTGAACCAGTCTATGTATCTATAATGTGATGTGAACCAGTCTACGTATCTATAATGTGATGTGAACCAGTCTATGTATCTATAATGTGATGTGAACCAGTCTATGTATCTATAATGTGATGTGAACCAGTCTATGTATCTATAATGTGAACCAGTCTATGTATCTATAATGTGATGTGAACCAGTCTATGTATCTATAATGTGATGTGAACCAGTCTATGTATCTATAATGTGAACCAGTCTATGTATCTATAATGTGATGTGAACCAGTCTATGTATCTATAATGTGATGTGAACCAGTCTATGTATCTATAATGTGAACCAGTCTATGTATCTATAATGTGATGTGAACCAGTCTATGTATCTATAATGTGAACCAGTCTATCTATCTACAATGAGAACCAGTCCATCTATCTATCTATAATGTCTGTGTTGTCGTTTAAGACGAGCTCGACCTTAATGTGGTACAGACCACTGTCTTCAGATGGACTCTGTCTACCTCAAGTACCAGTCTATAGTGAACACAACACCTGTACAAGATACAGAGCCATGGTTACAAGCAGCCGGGCCCTTCACTGCCACACCAGGCAGGGCAGCAGAAGATGTACCAATCCACAACAACAACACACGATCTGCTTCCTATTACCACTAATGTTGTACAACAACCATAACATTAGGCAGTCTACCTTCCACGCAACCATTACCCAAGCCCCTCCCTGACGACCTGGTTATGACCCAGTCACCAGCTGCAACAGTAAGTACAACAGTCTTACAACAACCCACAACATGACAACCTATACAAAGTACACAACCAACAGGACCTCAACCACCCACGACAATCCACCCATCTCTACAATATTCACCACACCACCACCACCACCACCATCACCACCACACCACAAACCACCACACTGAACAAAAGCCAATCTTCAGCACCTGTGCAACCAGCAGAAGGATCACACCTGGACTCGCCAGACTTCAACTGCAACATCTACAACCAGAAAACAGACTACAGCAAGAACGTGTGGGCGGCCGACCACCAGGCCAAACACCGGGCCATACATGTAGAACATTTATGACTTACATAGACAGACAGACAGACATACAGACACACAAAACACACACACACACACACACACACACACACACACACACACACACACACACACACACACACACACACACCTCGTACAACAAGAGAGGCAGGCAGGAGCCTGGACCACCATGTCCTTCCCCCCTGACTGGCCTAACCCCGCGGGAGGAGGAGAGACAGACGGAAGAGGGGGAAGCAGTGTCTCCCGTACCACTGAGATATAAAAGTTGCGTGAGAGAAGAGAGAAGAGATGGGAAAGGTGGGTGAGGCAGTGGGATAGGGGAAGACGAAGGCACAAAGGGAGAGGAGAAGGGATAGATGTAAGGGAGAGGAGGAGTGACCAACTTGATGGAAGGAAGACATGCGGATGTAAATCTGGTATTTACGTAAAAAAAATCATTACTTGTTTATTTACGTCTATTTATCTTTATATAAAATCATTACTTCTTTATCTACGTATATAAATAAAGGATCTCAACGAGAACACGGGTTGTGGGTACGGGGCTGGGGGGAGGCGGAGGCCGGGAGTGACCGTATTAGCGTGTCCACCACACGGCCGCACACGGCGCAGGGTCCAGGGAGGTCCTCCTACCGTCACCATCACATCGTCCAGGCGTCACACAGCACATCAGGTACACTACGGTACACAGAAACACCTAGAACACAGCACATCAGGTACACTACGGTACACAGAAACACAGGCACATAACACCCACAACACAGCACATCAGGTACACTACGGTACACAGAAACACCGGCACATAACACAGCACATCAGGTAGACTACGGTACACAGAAACACAGGCACATAACACAGCACATCAGGTACACTAAGGTACACAGAAACACAGGCACATAACACAGCACATCAGGTACACTACGGTACACAGAAACACAGGCACATAACACCCACAACACAGCACATCAGGTACAATACGGTACACAGAAACACAGGCACATGACACCCACAACACAGCGTCACACAGACGCATCAAAGTGACAACCTACATAAACCTGAGAAGTATAATACATACACATCTCCTGGGATGGTGTGGGTTCATCTAATATCATTACACTGTAATGGGAAATGTACAATGTACAGAGGCTGGGGAGGAGGTTCAGGCTCATGTACAGAATATCGTATAATTCTGAGGACACAATGCGACACTTATCATTACGTGGATAAAATCTATATATATACTCAATGTACAGCCAATGTACATGATGCTTGTATGCCAGATCTGGGCGGTCTGTAAAATTCATCACATCCGTATGATGTTCCTATGTGAGTCTTCACGTGCAGAGCAGACGTCGACAGCTGAGCCTCATGTTTCACGCGACCTGTACCTGTGTTGTAGCCCAGGGTGGTCTACCAGCCACAACACCACTGGCCCGTGCCACGTCCCGAGCCTTCCCTGCTGGGGTGTCTTACTTGTGACTGGATCATCGTACTTAACGCTACAGCCACCAGGTCTCTGAGTACCTCTCAGGAAGTCGTACGGTCTTCTTCCTCGCTGAGGTCGGCCAAGACTCGGCCATCACTATATGTTTAGTTCGAGTGTGGTGGAAGGGCTGGGCAGTAAACAAGCACGTGTGGTATTACCATCATTAATATGGTCAGGGCGCTCGTCTCCAACATGTGAGGGTGTTCATAGTAACTGGAAATACTGGACATGACCAGGAGTCTTCAAGAAGTGAAGAGTGAAAGGAGCGGTGTCCAGCAGGGCGAGTACTCTCTCCTGAGTGTGTTGCAAGAGCTGGTTTGGCGCTGGAGAGCATACGTTACTGAGGTGCCATGAGAATATCATACCTTACTGAGGTGCCATGAGAATATCATACCTTACTGAGGTGCCATGAGAATATCATACCTTACTGAGGTGCCATGAGAATATCATACCTTACTGAGGTGCCATGAGAATATCTTACCTTACTGAGGTGCCATGAGAATATCATACCTTACTGAGGTGCCATGAGAATATCATACCTACTGAGTGCCATGAGAATATCATACCTTACTGAGGTGCCATGAGAATATCATACCTTACTGAGGTGCCATGAGAATATCATACCTTACTGAGGTGCCATGAGAATATCATACCTTACTGAGGTGCCATGAGAATATCATACCTTACTGATGTGCCATGAGAATATCATACCTTACTGAGGTGCCATGAGAATATCATACAGACGACAACACATTTGGGGAGCTGGACCTATGCTTAGTTTTCCTTGTAAGGCTCGGATGAGGCTGTTAACGTTACACTGGCACGGAGACATACACTTATGGAACACCAGACGAAGGGATCAGAAAAAGGAAGAGGGATGAGGAAGGAGAGCAATAAAGAGGAAGGAGGATAAGGGGAGAGAGAAGAAAGGATGAGAGGAGTGGTGGTGGTGGTGGTGGTGGAGAGTTGGTACCCAGATTCAGGAGATAAGAGCAAGGTGGGGATGCACCTACTGCCTCCTCCACACACTATCTTCCCCGGCAACTGGCAACCATGAAAATGACGGAACAACATCAATACTCGTGCAGAGAAACTGCCACAATGATGGTGGGATACCTTACCATGTATGGTAGGTCATAGCTGGGTCTGGCACCTTACCTTACCTTACGTATACCTTACGATGGTTTGGCAGGTCTTCTACCCCCACAGCTGGGTCTGGCACCTTACCTTACCTTACGTATACCTTACGATGGTTTGGTAGGTCTTCTACCCCCACAGCTGGGTCTGGCACCTTACCTTACCTTACGTATACCTTACGATGGTTTGGCAGATCTTCTACCCCCACAGCTGGGTCTGACCGTACAGCAGGAAGGTACGACCCTCGAGCAGGAAGGTCCGTGCCAACTTCAGGAAGGACAAGGTGACCTCTGACCTTCAGGGACAGACCTGGAGCCCACAGATGGTACCGCTGTGCCCAAGGATCGACCAGTTCGTTTCAAACGGTCATGTGACCCTAGATCTGTTACGTGGGATCAGTTGCGCCACTCGTGCACCAGCTGTGTCGTGGGTAACATCTGCTGTAACGTAAGCAACACCTACTGTATCCTGAGTAACAACTATTGTATCCTGGGTAGGACCTGCTGTGTCCTGGATAACACCTACTGTATCCTGGGTAACACCTGTTGTGTCCTGGATAACACCTACTGTATCCTGGGTAACACCTGTTGTGTCCTGGATAACACCTACTGTATCCTGGGTAACACCTGTTGTGTCCTGGATAACACCTACTGTATCCTGGGTAACACCTGTTGTGTCCTGTGTCCTTAGTAACACCTGCAGTATCCTTGGCAACAGCTGCTGTGCTCTGTATCATATATGCTGTGTCCTGGGTAGCACCAGCTGTGTCCTGGTTAACACATCATAGGCACAGAGTTCATTAACACTCAGGTAAACCTGTCTATGTTCTACGTATATGTACATTTCTACAGACCATCCCCGACCTTAACAACCCGGTACGAGCTAACTACAGACGTGACCACCCGACACAGAGGCACACGTCACTAACGCCACTGTGATGACCAGCAAGACTGAACAACCAAGAACCAAGTTATAATCACACTGTGAAGAACCTAGTTATAATCACAGTGTGGAGGACCTAGTTATAATCACAGTGTGGAGGACCTAGTTATAATCACACTGTGGAGGACCTAGTTATAATCACAGTGTGGAGGACCTAGTTATAATCACACTGTGGAGGACCTAGTTATAATCACACTGTGGAGGACCTAGTTATAATCACAGTGTGGAGGACCTAGTTATAATCACAGTGTGGAGGACCTAGTTATAATCACACTGTGAAGAACCTAGTTATAATCACAGTGTGGAGGACCTAGTTATAATCACAATTAAAAGGATCTAGTTATAATGACAGTGAGCAGGACCGGAAAATACGACGTGGGATTTTAAATTCTGCCAAGGTCAACAGGTGAACGTCTCATACCCCGTGCCATTATAACCTCAAAGATACTTGGACGTGAGCCTCACCCACGCCATGAGACACGCACACCACGCCAATCCTCACCATCAATGACAAGAGTAGAAATAAATAAATGTATATTGGATGCAGGCAGCCACAGCTGAGGTATAACAGAATTGGGAGGCCATGATAGATGGTAGATAACTGATGATACAAGATCTTAAAGTTAGGATGGGCCAGATATCTTCAAACTTTGAACGAGTGCTGTAACTGCACACACAAACACACATACATAAATATACACACACACACCTCTAGGGCTGTCCTTTTCTTGTCACTACCTCGTTAACGAGGAAAATGGCGAATATATATATATATATATATATATATATATATATAATACGGATAAAGTGCATATGAACACGCATCTTCATAGAACATACAAACCTCCAACAGCCAGGATCGAACCCGGGACCCCTGTGCAAGAGGCAGGCATGCTAACCGCTAGGCTATGGGACTGTATAATAGGAAACAACTATTCGAAATACTAAGTACTCGAATACCCTTCGTCTCACAATGGTGAGCAACGGGGTCTATACTGGTTGTTTCCAAACAGACGCACATAGCCAGCTGATAGCGTTTTACCGAACCTAACTGTACAACGCGGAGGTATATGAATACGAATAAAGTGCATATGAACGCGCACCTTCATAGAACATACAAACCTCCAACAGCCAGGATCGAACCCGGGACCCCTGTGCAAGAGGCAGGCATGCTAACCGCTAGGCTATGGGACTGTATAATAGGAAACAACTATTCGAAATACTAAGTACTCGAATACCCTTCGTCTCACAATGGTGAGCAACGGGGTCTATACTGGTTGTTTCCGAACAGACGCACATATGTATATACATACACATGTATATACATACGTCCACACACGAAAATATACATACCTACACAACTTTCCATGGTTTACCCCAGACGCTTCATATGCCCTGATTCAATCCACTGACAGCACGTCAACCCCGGTATACCACATCGATCCAATTCACTCTATTCCTTGCCCTCCTTTCACCCTCCTGCATGTTCAGGCCCCGATCACACAAAATCTTTTTCACTCCATCTTTCCACCTCCAATTTGGTCTCCCACTTCTCCTCGTTCCCTCCACCTCCGACACATATATCCTCTTGGTCAATCTTTCCTCACTCATTCTCTCCATGTGCCCAAACCATTTCAAAACACCCTCTTCTGCTCTCTCAACCACGCTCTTTTTATTTCCACACATCTCTCTTACCCTTACGTTACTTACTCGATCAAACCACCTCACACCACACATTGTCCTCAAACATCTCATTTCCAGCACATCCATCCTCTTGCGCACAACTCTATCCATAGCCCACGCCTCGCGACCATACAACATTGTTGGAACCACTATTCCTTCAAACATACCCATTTTTGCTTTCCGAGATAATGTTCTCGACTTCCACACATTCTTCAAGGCTCCCAGGATTTTCGCCCCCTCCCCCACCCTATGATCCACTTCCGCTTCCATGGTTCCATCCGCTGCCAGATCCACTCCCAGATATCTAAAAACTTTACTTCCTCCAGTTTTTCTCCATTCAAACTTACCTCCCAATTGACTTGACCCTCAACCCTACTGTACCTAATAACCTTGCTCTTATTCACATTTACTCTTAACTTTCTTCTTTCACACACTTTACCAAACTCAGTCACCAGCTTCTGCAGTTTCTCACATGAATAAGCCACCAGCGCTGTATCATCAGCGAACAACAACTGACTCACTTCCCAAGCTCTCTCATCATATATATATATATATATATATATATATATATATATATATATATATATATATATATATATATATATATATATTGCAACAGGTCATAGTGGTGTGCGTGATCTTGTATTTGCCGATAACCAAGAGGAAAATGAAACACGATGATGATGTGAACATTACACGAAATTGCACTTGGGAACTTTGTGTGTTTCATTTTCCTCGTGGTTATCAACTTCTGTGGGGCCTGGATGTGGAGAGGGAGCTGTGGTTTTGGTGCATTATATATGACAACTAGAGACTGGGTGTGAACGAATGTGGCCTTTGTTGTCTTTTCCTAGCGTTACCTCGCGCACATGCGGAGGGAGGGGTTTTCATTTCATGCGTGGTGCGGTGGCGACGGAATGAATAAGAGGAGACAGTATGAATTATGTACATGTGTAAATATGTATATGTCTGCGTGTGTATATATATGTATACGTTGAGACGTGTGGACGTGTATGTATGTATATACATGTGTATGTGGATGGGTTGGGCCATTCTTTCGTCTGTTTCCTTGCGCTACCTCGCTAACACGGAAGACAGCGACAAAGTATAATAAATAAATGTAAATATAAATACACAATTTTTCATTTATCTATCTATCTATTTATTATTATTATACTCCCGCGTTAGTAAGGTAGCACAAGGAAACAGACGAAAGAATGGCACAACCCACCCACACACACATGTATATACATAACACGCCCACATACGAACATATACATACCTATACATTTCAACGTGTACATACATATACATATATACACATGTACATATTCATACTTGCTGCCTTTATTCATCCTCCCCCACCCCCCACCCCACCCCCCCCGGCGAGGTAGCGCTAGGAAAAGACAACAAAGGCCACATTCGTTCACACTCAGTCTCTAGCTGTCATGTGTAATGCACCGAAACCACAGCTCCCTTTCCACATCTAGGCTCCACAAAACCTTCCATGGTTTACCCCATGCCCTGGTTGTATCAGTTCAGTGAAAACAGAATCTGAAACAGGCAAATGAATATCACAAAAGTTCCACTTGATAACCTTTTAGAATATCTATTTGATGCCTTGGATGATATTCATTTGCCTGTTTCAAAGTCTGTTTTCACTGAATTGATAAAATTGTGTATAAAAGACTGTGTATTTCAATTCAATGGAGAATATTATGCTAAAAAATTTGGTATGACAATGAGTAACTCTCTTTCACCTGTACTAAGTAATCTTTATATGGAATTTTTTGAAACAAAATTACTAAAGGATATCTTACCTTCTAATGCAATTTGGTTTAGGCATGTAGATGATGTTCTTTGTGTTTGGCCAAAAAATGAAAATTTACAAACATTTCTCCCCTTACTTCACAATTTAGTACCCTCCATCAAATTTACTGTAGAAAATGAAAATAATGGTAAGTTACCATTTTTAGACTGCATTATCAATAGGGAAGGAAACAAGTTTATGTTTAGCATATACTGAAAACCTATCAACGTATGCTCATATACCCATTATTACTCATCTCAACATGACAGAGTTAAATCATCATCATTTCAATCGATATTCCTTAGGGCATTACGTATTTGCAGTCCTGAGTTTATTGATCATGAGTTTGAGAAGATATACTCTGTTTGATCTAAGCTAAAGTACCCTAGATCTTTTATTGATAAATCCCTTAAGTTAGCAAAGAAATCATTTCATAGAGTTGAACCCAAACCTCCCATTGACACCAAAAGTCTTTTAGTTCTCCCTTTTAATAATAATTTCATTCTGCTTCCCATGTTGCTTAAATATTTCAATGTAAATGTTGCCTTCAGCAACGATAATACTATAGAGAACATCTTAATCAGGAACTCACCAAAAAATTCTCCTGGATGCAGCTATGTAGAAATTGTGATAAGATTCATGTTGTGCAGGCTGGTAAGGATCTTTCTGTTAGACTTAAGCAACATAAATATAGTACAAGAACAGTACAAGAATCAAATGCCTTGTTTAATCACGTTAAAAACTTAGATCACTGTACTGACTGGAATAATGCCATCTCAGTTATTAACTCTAACTCCAGTACCACGAGAAATATCATTGTATCTTCTAATATTAAATACACAAAGAATCATAACCTTAATATCTGAAGGACTATACAAATTGGATAGCTTTATTGTTGATAAAATTTGTAAACAATTCCCCTTCTTGTCCACATGACAAGTTCATGATACGCTCGTTGTCTGTCTAGGACAATCACATGTTTACCAAATGACGTCCTAGCTAAGTTTCTTCGTTGTATATCAGCTGACTTATATTTCTTTTTTGTATCTCCCCCTGATGATAGTGACTGGTTCTCAGTGAATGTAGGTTTGCGGCAGGGGTGTGTGATGTCTCCATGGTTGTTTAATTTGTTTATGGATGGGTTGTTAGGGAGGTGAATGCAAGAGTTTTGGAAAGAGGGGCAAGTATGCAGTCTGTTGTGGATGAGGGAGCTTGGGAAGTGAGTTAGTTGTTGTTTGCTGATGATACAGCGCTGGTGGCTGATTCATGTGAGAAATTGCAGAAGCTGGTGACTGAGTTTAGTAAAGTGTGTGAAAGAAGAAAGTTGAGAGTAAGTGAGAATAAGAGCAAGGTTATTAGGTACAGTAGGGTTGAGGGTCAAGTCAATTGGGAGGTAAGTTTGAATGGAGAAAAACTGGAGGAAGTGAAGTGTTTTAGAAATCTGGGAGTGGATTTGGCAGCGGATGGAACCATGAAAGCGGAAGTGAATTATAGGATGGGGGAGGGGGCGAAAATTCTGGGAGCCTTGAAGAATGTGTGGAAGTCGAGAACATTATCTCGGAAAGCAAAAATGGGTATGTTAGAAGGAATAGTGGTTCCAATAATGTTGTATGGTTGCGAGGCGTGGGCTATGGATAGAGTTGTGCGCAGGAGGGTGGATGTGCTGGAAATGAGATGTTTGAGGACAATATGTGGTGTGAGGTGGTTTGATCGAGTAAGTAACAATAGGATAAGAGAGATGTGTGGTAATAAAAAGAGTGTGGTTGAGAGAGCAGAAGAGGGTGTTTTGAAATGGTTTGGTCACATGGAGAGAATGAGTGAGGAAACATTGACCAAGAGGATATATGTGTCAGAGGTGGAGGGAACGAGGAGAAGTGGAAGACCAAATTGGAGGTGGAAAGATGGAGTGAAAAAGATTTTGAGTGATCGGGGCCTGAACATGCAGGAGGGTGAAAGGCGTGCAAGGAACAGAGTGAATTGGAACGATGTGGTATACCGGGATCGACGTGCTGTCAATGGAATGAACCAGGGCATGTGAAGCGTCTGGGGAAACCATGGAAAGTTCTGTGGGGCCTGGATGTGGAAAAGGAGCTGTGGTTTCGGTGCATTATTACATGACAGCTAGAGACTAAGTGTGAACGAATGGGGCCTTTGTTGTCTTTTCCCAGCGCTACGTCGCTCACATGAGGGGAGAGGGGGTTGTTATTCCATGTGTGGCGAGGTGGCGATGGGAATGAATAAAGGCAGTGTGAATTGTGTACATGTGTATATATGTATGTCTGTGTGTGTGTGTGTGTGTGTTATATATATATATATATATATATATATATATATTATATATATATATATATATATATATATATATATATTAAGTTGTATAGGTATGTATATTTGCGTGTGTGGACGTGTATGTATATACATGTGTATGTGGGTGGGTTGGGCCATTCTTTCGTCTGTTTCCTTGCGCTACCTCACTAACGCGGGAGACAGCGACAAAGCAAAATAAATAAATAAAAAATATAATAAATATTCTATTATACTTTGTCGCTGTCTCCCGCGTTAGCGAGGAAGCGCAAGGAAACAGACGAAAGAATGGCCCAACCCGCCCACATACACATGTATATACATTCAAGTGCACACACGCACATATACATACCTATATATTTCAACGTATATATGCAATATATATATATATATATATATATATATATATATATATATATATATATAGCAAGGTAGCATGAGAGAGAGAGAGAGAGAGAGAGAGAGAGAGAGAGAGAGAGAGAGAGAGAGAGAGAGAGAGAGAGAGAGAGAGAGAGAGAGCCGTGTCAATACATAATAAACAGACAGGGAGATAGCGCACAAGAAAAATATACACATTAACCAAAGATGTGGTGAAGAGGAGGAGGATGATGGGGAGGAAGACTGGTGGTAATAACAGTGGTGGTGGAGGAGGAAGATGGGGAGGAAGACTAGTGGTGGTGGTGGTGGTGGAGGAGGAAGGCGGGGAGGGAGAATACTGGTAGTGGTGGAGGGGCAAGAAGACTAATGTTGTGTTGGTGATGGAGGAGGAGGATGACTATTGGTGGTGGAAGAGGAGGAAGACTAGTGGTAATGGTGGAGGAGGAAGATGGGAAGGAAGACTCGTGGAGACGGCGGTGGTAGTGGAGGAGGAAGACTAGTGGTGGAAGCAGTGGGGGAAAAAGACTAGTTGTGGTGAAAGAGGAAGATGGGGAGGAAGACTAGTGGTGGTGGAGGAGGAAGAAAAAGATGAGGAGGAAGAAGACTAGTTGTGGTGAAAGAGGAAGATGAGGATGAAGACTAGTGGTGGTGGTGGTGGTGGAAGAAAATGATGGAGGAAGAAGACTAGTTGTGGTGAAAGAGGACGATGAGGGACTACTGGTGGTGGTGGTGGAAGAAAAAGATGAGGAGGACGAAGAGTAGTTGTGGTGAAAGAGGAAGATGAGGAGGAAGACTGGTGGTGGTGGTGGAAGAAAAAGATGAGGATGAAGAAGAGTAGTTGTGGTGAAAGAGGAAGATGAGGAAGAAGACTAGTGGTGGTGGTGGTGGTGGAAGAAAAAGATGAGGAGGAAGAAGACTAGTTGTAGTGAAAGAGGAAGATGAGGAGGAAGACTAGTGGTGGTGGAGGTGGAAGAAAAAGATGAGGAAGACTAGTGGTGGTGGAAGAGGAAGATGAGGAGGAAGACTAGTGGTGGTGGTGGTGGAAGAGGAAGACTAATGGTGGTGGTGGAGGAAGAAAACGGGGGAGCGTGACTAGCGGTGGTGGTGGAGGAGGAAAGCTAATGGTGGTGGTGGCGGTGGTGGCAAGGGAGGCGGGAAGGAAGAATAGTGGTGGAGGTGGAGCAAGACTAGTGGTGGTGGTGTTGGAGGATGAGGAAGACAAGTGGTGGTGGAGGAAGGTGGGGAGGGAGACGAGCAGTGTTGGGGAAGAAGGGGAGGGACACTAGTGGTGGTGGTGGCGGTAGTGGTGGAGGAGGAAGATGGGGAGGAAGACTCGTAGTGAAGGAGGAAGATGGAGAGAGAGAGAGACTAGTGGTGGTGGTGGTGGTGGTGGAGTGGGAGAAAGATGGGGAGGGAGGCTAGTGGTGATGGTGGAGGAGGAATACTAGTGGTAGGGGTGGAGGGGAGGAAGGCGTGGTGGTGGTGGTGGTTGAGGAAGAAGGGAAGGGAGACTCGTGGTGGTGGTGGTGGTGGTGGAGGATGAGGAGGAGGAGAGAAAGGGAGACTAGTGGTGGTAGTGGAGGAGGAAGATTAGTGGTGGTGGTGGAGGAGGAAGACAGGGAGAGTGACTAGCGGTGGTGGTGGAGGAACGGCACAGAAAGGGTAGGGGGAGGAATAATGATAGGTGAACAGTGTGGAGGTGGAAAAGGTTGAGAGAGTGAGGAGGAGGAGGAGGAGGAGGAGGAGGAGGAGGAGGAGGTGGGATGGGTGGGGTGGGGTGGGGTGGGGTGGGGTGGGAGGGAAGGGAGGGGTGGGGTGGGAGGGAAGGGAGGGGTGGGGTGGGAGGGAAGGGAGGGGTGGGGTGGGAGGGAAGGGGTGGGGTGGGAGGGAAGGGAGGGGTGGGGTGGGAGGGAAGGGAGGGGTGGGAGAAAGGTAAGGTAGAGAAGCGAGCGGCTGAAATGGCGGCGGAGGAGGAATATTTGACACCAGCAGTTCCGAAGGTAGACATGGAGAGGGAAATGTGAGGGAGTATGCAAGGAGGGAAGGGAAAGAACAGATAAGGTGAGGAACACCGGGAACAAAGGAAGAGAACAAAAGAACAGTAATCTTCCTAAGCAATTCATCGTGACCCATTTGTTAATAATATAATCGCTTCTAACCTGACCATCCGGTCCACAACAACCCTGCCCAACACACAGCCCTGGTACCTACCTAACACTGTCTCCAGTCCTACCCTACACTTCCCCTAACAAATATGACAATTTATATGTTCTAACTCCCGTAAACTACAAAACAAAAGCTAACATGATTAACAAGGTGAACATACAAGGGAACTGTTAATAACAATAATAACAACTGGCCAAAGTAGCCATGGAAAGAGCGTATCATGGGGCAAGCAGCCACTTCCGTAGGGGAGGGTCAATAAGAGGGAGGTAACGTGCAGCGCAGCCTACGCCCTCCCTCCCTCACTCCTCCCCCAGAACAATATAACACCCCTCATCCCTCCTGCAGCTCTCCATAACCAACTACACACAACACCCTAACCTCAAGCGCGCACACACACACACACACACACACACACACACACACAGAGGCGAACTGACAATTAATCCAGTGGCTAAATATGAACTCAAACGCCGGAAGTAACCACTAGAGCTCAAACAATCAACCAATAATCATACAGACAACTGACTTCAACCCTACTGTACACAGGCGCAGCGTAACCCACTACCACACAAGACAAAATTGTGCACAATGGCGAGGCTGCAGTGGAAGTGATGGAGGCAAGATCGGCTACAAGACACATCACACTGTATAAATACCAGATGATGTGGCACTTACAGGTTAGCTGTAGGGATTCATTATACAACTGAAGCAACGGTGGAGTTCATCATCTTATCAAAGGTTCCTGACTTACCCCCACCACCATCACGGACGATTTGGTGACCTTCGAACACCTGGCATTCCTGTACACACACACACACACACACAAGACGTATACAATAATCATATCTAACTAAAACACAGCCATTCTTTAAAAAAAAATAAAAAAAACTGGTTTAATACTCGAAGCTGGCCGGATGTGTTCCTCTACGTTCATTTGGTTGTGAACGATTTCTTCGAGCGAAATGTTAGATTTTATAATTAATGACACCATCCCTAACACACAAATCATGATCCTTATGCAACGTAGTATAACAATAAGACGGTTTGTAGACGACATCACACAACGCTGTGATGGCCACGGTGCCACTATCGGGGTTCCACAAGAAAAACCACACACACACACACACACACACCACATACACACACACACACACAGACACACACACACATGGTCCACGTGATATATATATATACATATATGTAGTTGTGCTTCCCTACGCTAGGCTAACATATTCTTCTCTTAAATAGTACCAACTAACATTTCCCTTCCCCCTCATCCCCCCCACCCCCCCTTTCCTGCATAAGAAAATTGGTCAGTGGCATCCGAGCGTCACTGTACGATCCAACCTCCTTTAAGCGACCAGTACAAGTGATCCCCGGCCAATATTAACACAGAAAATTGTTATCGTTGTGGTAATTATAACTTTAAAGGAGGTCTAATTAGCGACACTGGTCTCCGGGAGTATTATATAATTAACTGGTCGGTTTACAGACGTTACACTCAACTCAGTGGGAGGGGGGGGGAGCGGGGTAGAGAGGGGGGGGGGGTTGGCTCAACTAACGCACCACCAAAATATGGGACAAATAAAGACTACATGGCAACGCATCCCAGCGTCTCGGCGTGTGCATCGAATGTCGATATTTTTTTTTTTCCACCACGAAGTATATTCTCACCTGAGCAAACACTAAATACAGTGAGCGATGATGGGTCCTTGTGGCGTTGGAATGAGAGACCTCCAACCATCATGTGGGGAATAATGGTAGACAACCAGGACACCAACCATCATGTAAACTACCAATACGAATGGTCGACTTCACGAATGTTTCACTCTGGATGTCTATGAGGCCAGCCAGCCCATGACCCTACAACCCTCCCTCTCTTCCCCCACCTCAACACTAATTCACAACCCCCTACCCCCCCACACCCCCCACCCTTACCCATCGACACAGCCATGTCCCCCACACACCCACCCTCCCTCCCTGTACTTGCTCTAAACTAGACTACACAATTTCACAATTCCCTCTCACCCTGTCACTATTTCACAACTCCCCCGACCCCCACACAACGTCGTACCCCTCACGCTCCCTCCCTGCCGCACCCTCTCTCTCTCTCTCTCTCTCTCTCTCTCTCTCTCTCTCTCTCTCTCTCTCTCTCTCTCTCTCTCTCACACACACACAACTTGTCACTACTTTAAAAATACCCCCCCCACACACACACTCTACGCCCCCTCCCTTCCCCTACCTCCTCCCTCTTATCCAGCCAGCACTATTTCACAAGTCCCCCCCAACGAAACACACACACACACACACACACACACACACATACATATCCCCCACGCTCCCTCCCTTCCCCCAACTCTTCCCTATAACCTACACTACACTATTTCACAACTCCCCCACCACTCACACACCCATACCACCTATGCTCCTTCCCTCTAACCTAGACAACGACATTTCACAACTCTACACACACACACACACATATACATATATATATATATATATATATATATATATATATATATATATATATATATATATATATATATATGCCCACAAACCCTTAAGCGTGTACAGAAAAAAGTTATTTTGATAACTTTATTGGATAAAAATGTACGTTGTTCATAGTAATGGCCGAGAAGTGGCCCAGGGTGGAGCAGACCTCGGCTCACAAAATGGCCGACGACACACACACACACACACACACACACACACATAAGCTAATACAGAATGCCAATTACTGTAAAGTTATAGATGCATTTAGCCTACTCCTTAAATATTTAACCTTTTTTTTTAAGTAGTTTAATAAATGCACTTGAGCTGGCACGTTCATGACCAGGTTTACAAGTTTGTGGTCATAGTAATGTGGATGAGACTCGTTAGAAATATGTCATGGATCATAAGAACATCAGCCATTCATAAGTCAATACTAATTTGGCAGCGTCTGTTGATGAAATATACACAATCGTTATTCAAAATCTAGAAGAATGACCTCTTTAAACAAATGACCAAACATATATATATCAGAAATAATAATAGATTAATGCTGTACTGAGGGAAACCTGTCATCCATATGACGTGAAACAAAAAAAAAAGGGAGTATCTTCCCCCTTCCCTCCCGACCCAACCCCTCCCCCGGCAGACCTTGCACTCACCACAAAAATAACTCTCCCGTTTTCTATCAGTCAGCCCCCTCGGTGTTTGAGCAGGATATAAACATAATTAATCAGCAAACATATCGACCATTCCTGTGGTGAAGCTGTGCCCTGGCCACCAGTTTCTGTGACTTCACCTCCCCCACCACCAGAAGGTCCTAACACGTCCACAGAGTATCCTTCCAACCGCCCCACACCCCCACCCCACTCCACCCCCACCGCCCACAGTATACCAGCCTCCCGGGGTAACTTTAATAACCCGCCCAAGGACTGTCGCCACAAATATAAAGAAACTGTCGGTGCCTTGATAACATTTTACACAGCAGTGACCCACACCTGACACATCCCTCACTCTCTACTGTTCTTCAATTTTCCCATTTTCTTTAACCCAACAACCTTCACCTAAAAACAATAACAATCCCAAACCGTTTATGTGTTCAATGTCTACAACATGATACAACTAGTCACGTACTTCCCCCCACACACGCCTTTGGCAGTCTCCCCACACAATGCTACGGTCTTCAGTGTACCCCCTTCCCCCCCACACACACACATTACCGCGCCCTCATCTTCATCTCTCCACACTTTACTGCGCCACCATCTTCAATCTCCCCACACATTACTACGGCACCATCTTCAGTCTCCCCACACATTACTGCAGCACCATCTTTAATCTCCCCACACATTACTGCACCACCATCTTTAGTCTCCCCACACACACATTACTATGGCACCATCTTTAGTCTCCCCACACATTACCACGGCACCATCTTTAGTCTCCCCACACATTACTACGGCACCATCTTTAGTCTCCCCACACATTACTGCAGCACCATCTTTAGTCTCCCCACACATTACTGCAGCACCATCTTTAGTCTCCCCACACACACATTACTACGGCACCATCTTTAGTCTCCCCACACACACATTACTACGGCACCATCTTTAGTCTCCCCACACACACATTACTACGGCACCATCTTTAGTCTCCCCACACACACATTACTACGGCACCATCTTTAGTCTCCCCACACACACATTACTGCAGCACCATCTTTAGTCTCCCCACACACACATTACTACGGCACCATCTCCGTTACCAATATTTAACATGTAAAATTCAATACAGCCAACCTTCAAGTTTCATCTGCCGTCAATAATCTTATCTTATCACATCCCTTGACCTCATACTGCATTCATCACACAACACCAGACATCTCATTTTACGTCTTGAATTTGCAAACATTACAAACACTACACTAACACAACCAACTAGTACTACACTAACAACCAACAACCAACTAGTACTACACTAACACAACCAACTATTACTACACTAACACAAACAACTAGTACTACACTAACAACCAACAACCAACTAGTACTACACTAACACAACCATCTAGTACTACACTAACACAACCAACTATTACTACACTAACACAACCAACTAGTACTACACTAACAACCAACAACCAACTAGTACTACACTAACACAACCAACTATTACTACACTAACACAACCAACTAGTACTACACTAACAACCAACAACCAACTAGTACTACACTAACACAACCAACTATTACTACACTAACACAAACAACTAGTGCTACACTAACAACCAACAACCAACTAGTACTACACTAACACAACCATCTAGTACTACACTAACACAACCAACTATTACTACACTAACACAACCAACTAGTACTACACTAACAACCAACAACCAACTAGTACTACACTAACACAACCAACTATTACTACACTAACACAAACAACTAGTACTACACTAACAACCAACAACCACCTAGTACTACACTAACACAACCATCTAGTACTACACTAACACAAACAACTATTACTACACTAACACAAACAACTAGTACTACACTAACGACCACCTAGTACTACACTAACACAACCATCTAGTACTATACTAACAGAACCAACTAGTACTACACTAACACAAACAACTATTACTACACTAACACAAACAACTAGTACTACACTAACAACCACCTAGTACTACACTAACACAACCATCTAGTACTATACTAACAGAACCAACTAGTACTACACTAACACAAACAACTAGTACTCCACAACCATAAACAACTAGAACTCCACAACCAACCATAACCAACTAGTACTTCACAACCATAAGCAACTAGATTTCCACAACCAACCATAACCAACGAGTACTCCACAACTATAACCAATTATTACTCCACAACCAACCATAACCAACTAGTACTCCACAACCAACCATAACCAACTAGTACTCCACAATCATGACCAACTAGTACTCCAAAACCAACAATAAACAACTAGTACTCCACAACCAACAATAAACAACTAGTACTCCACAACCATAAGCAACTAGATTTCCATAATTAACCATAACCAACGAGTACTCCACAACTATAACCAATTTTTACTCCATTACCATGACCACCTAGTACTCCACAACCATAACCAATTAGTACTATACAACCATAACCAACTAGTACTCCACTACTATAACCACCTAATACTCCACAACCATAACCAACAAGTACTCCATAACCATAACCACCTAGTGCTCCACAACCATAACCTGATACTCCACAACTATAACCAACTAGTACTCCACTACCATAATCACCTAGTACTCCACAACCATAACCAACTAGTGCTCCACTACCATAACCATCTAGTACTCCACAACCATAACCTGATACTCCACTACTATAACCAACTAGTGCTCCACTACCATAACCATCTAGTACTCCACAACCATAACCTGATACTCCACTACTATAACCAACTAGTGCTCCACTACCATAACCAACTGATCACTACCATAACCAACTAGTATTACACTACCATAGCCAAGTACTACACCACGACCATAACCGGCACGTCCCCCTTAGGTTAACATAGAACCAGCACGTCCCCTACCAGTCAGACAGCCAACCAGCACGTCCTCCACCAGCCAGACAGCCAACCAGCACGTCTCCTACCAGTCAGACAGCCAACCAGCACGTCCCCTACCAGTCAGAGAGCCAACCAGCACGTCCCCTACCAGTCAGACAGCCAACCAGCACGTCCTCCACCAGCCAGACAGCCAACCAGCACGTCTCCTACCAGTCAGACAGCCAACCAGCACGTCCCCTACCAGTCAGAGAGCCAACCAGCACGTCCCCTACGTCAGACAGCCAACCAGCACCTCCTCTACCAGTCAGACAGCCAACCAGCACGTCCTCCACCAGTCAGACAGCCAACCAGCACGTCCTCCACCAGTCAGACAGCCAACCAGCACGTCCTCTACCAGTCAGACAGCCAACCAGCACGTCCCCTACCAGTCAGACAGCCAACCAGCACGTCCCTACCAGTCGGACAGCCAACCAGCACGTCCCCTTCCAGTCAGACAGCCAACCAGCACGTCCCCTACCAGTCAGACAGCCAACCAGCACGTCCCTACCAGTCAGACAGCCAACCAGCACGTCCCTACCAGTCAGACAGCCAACCAGCACGTCCCCTACCAGTCAGACAGCCAACCAGCACGTCCCTACCAGTCAGACAGCCAACCAGCACGTCCCTACCAGTCAGACAGCCAACCAGCACGTCCCCTACCAGTCAGACAGCCAACCAGCACGTCCCTACCAGTCAGACAGCCAACCAGCACGTCCCTACCAGTCAGACAGCCAACCAGCACGTCCCCTACGTCAGACAGCCAACCAGCACGTCCTCTACCAGTAAGACAGCCAAACAGCACGTCCCCCGCCAGCCAGACAGCCAACCAGCACGTCCCCCCACCAGCCAGACCGACAACCAGCACGTCCCCCGCCAGCCAGACGGACAACCAGCACGTCCCCCCACCAGCCAGACGGACAACCAGCACGTCCCCTAACTGGCATAATGTCCCCCACCCCTCATCAGCCACAATGTTGTGCAGCCACAATGTTGAGCAGCGCTTCCACTATCCCTTACTAGCCACGGCCCCAAGTAGCATGTCCCACAACCCACTCTAACCACATTACCACACAGCACATCCTCCAACCAAGAACATGATCAGACAGCACGTTACCCAACCTGTCAATAGCCAGAGGGTCCAGGCAGCACGTCCCTCAACCATCATCATTTTCTTAAGGTTAATTACCACGCCACAGTAAACACTATGTTGCCCCTAACACAGTATCACACCACAGTACACACTCTGGCGTCCCTAACACAGTACCACGCCACAGTAAACACTATGTTGCCCCTAACACAGTACCACGCCACAGTAAACACTATGTTGCCCCTAACACAGTATCACACCACAGTACACACTCTGGCGTCCCTAACACAGTACCACGCCACAGTAAACACTATGTTGCCCCTAACACAGTACCACGCCACAGTAAACACTATGTTGCCCCTAACACAGTACACACCACAGTAAACACTATGTTGCCCCTAACACAGTACACACCAGAGTAAACACTATGTTGCCCCTAACACAGTACACACCACAGTAAACACTATGTTGCCCCTAACACAGTACACACCACAGTAAACACTATGTTGCCCCTAACACAGTACCACACCACAGTACACACTCTGGCGTCCCTAACACAGTACCACGCCACAGTAAACACTATGTTGCCCCTAACACAGTACCACACCACAGTACACACTCTGGCGTCCCTAACACCGTACCACGCCACAGTAAACACTATGTTGCCCCTCACTCAGCACAACACCACAGTAAACACTATGGCGTCCCTAGCATTTGACCGACTCTGAACATACAACAGCGTAACTACGTACAACAGTTACTGCAGTGCTAACACACAACTGCTGCCAACCCGCAATGAACGACCACAACCACTAACACTGTTAACTCTGACATCAAACAACCACGAACATCCAGGTCAACAAGAACAGCTGACTAACAACCATGAATATTTCTTAATCATCTTCATCATCTGTAACAAAAAATTTCCTACTACATGCTTCTATATGCTAACTCCCTGGGAATATATATATATATATATATATATATATATATATATAATATATATATATATATATATATATATATATATATATATATGTATATATATATATATATATTATATATATATATATATATTATATATATATATATATATATATATATGTGTGTGTGTGTGTGTGTGTGTGTGTGTGTGTGTGTGAGCTCTACACATTCTTTCCTGACCAAAATCCGCCTCTAACAAACTTCAGATCTGCCACTACAACTCCCTCTCCCTCTCCCTCCTCAGCACCAAGAACTCAGCTCATCTTCACCAACTCAGAACCTCCAACTATAACTTCGCTCCTTCCCTCTCCAAAAAATTCCTCCAAAACGAATACACTCCAACATATTCCACCTATGTATATATATATATATATATATATATATATATATATATATATATATATATATATATATATATATATTCATTTCTCGAACTTAAGCAGTCCCAAACCCCCCCATATAATCCCCCTACACAACAATAACCCCCCCAAAAAAAAACAAAGAGGCTGTCTCCATAACCTGGTCCCCCCCCCACCCCCCCCCATAACCAACACTGGCCAGGGCTGCTGATCCTCACCTCGGGATCTGGCCTGTGTTGCCCACCTACAAACCATGACTAACCTTTCATGATATATACAACCACGTACATAACGGAACTTATACAATCATATACAACCACGTACATAACGGAACTTATACAATCATATACAACCACGTACATAACGGAACTTATACAATCATGATATATACAACCACGTACATAACGGAACTTATACAATCATGATATATACAACCACGTACATAACGGAACTTATACAATCATATACAACCACGTACATAACGGAACTTATACAATCATGATATATACAACCACGTACATAACGGAACTTATACAATCATGATATATACAACCACGTACATAACGGAACTTATACAATCATGATATATACAACCACGTACATAACGGAACTTATACAATCATCATATATACAACCACGTACATAACGGAACTTATACAATCATCATATATACAACCACGTACATAACGGAACTTATACAATCATCATATATACAACCACGTACATGACGGAACTTATACAATCATATATATTGATAGTCTATCTACTGATCTACCAGTATGTACCAACCACGACACAGTACGTGTGTGTGTGTGTGTGTGTGTGTGTGTGTGTGTGTGTGTGTGTGTGTGTGTGTGTGTGTGTGTGTGTGTGTATGTATGTATGTATGTATGTATGTATGTATGTATGTATGTATGTATGTGTGTGTATATAAGTAGGTGTGTGTATGTATGTATGTGTACAAGTGTGTGTGTGTGTGTGTGTGTGTCTGTGTGTGTGTGTGTGTGTACACGTCACACAGTTCACGGGGTAGCGCGGGGGCCCACCTTCACGGGGCTCCTCAAAATGGCGGAGCAAAGCGATCCACCTGCAGATGAATATGCTGGGGAACACGGCTGAGTTGAGCATGGGTCAAAACCGGTGAGTAGGCGCACTTGCCACTTACTCACCATGGAATAAAGACACTAACTCATGAATAATGAACCACAACACACACACCCCCACACCACACCCCACCCAAACCCCACACACACCCCAACACCACACATGTACAAACAGGGAATATGGACGAACGAATCACATGTGTCAAGATAAGGAAGTTGACGATACAAAATGGAAGTCGTCTGTATTGTGTGGTTCAGGACGAGTCATGTCCACATTTTCTAATAATATTTGTTCTATAACGTTATTCTGACTCATATTCTATAGAGAACAAACACTTGTTTATATAATAATGATAATAAATAATAATAATAATAATAATAATAATAATAATAATAATAATATATATAATATTATCATTATATTATTACTATAGATATTCCTCATTATTATTATTATCATTATCATATTACTTTAAACATCATCATCAATAATAATAATAATAATAACAATAATAATAATAATAATAATAATATATATCTGCTTGCAGTAGAGAGCGTGGAGTGGAGGGAGGTTACAAGACACACTCCCAATATGAGGAGGTCAGCTTTACTGAGGTGACGTGGGGTGTGTTGGGGTGAGGGGTGTGGGGTGAGAGGTGTGGTGATGGTGTGTATGTGTGTGGTGTTGGAGGGTGTGGGATGTGTGTCGGGGTGTGTGGGGGAGGGATGTGGGAGTGAGGGGTGTAGGGGGTGAGATGTGTAGGTGTGTATGTGGTGTGATGTGTGTGTGGGGTGAGAGGTGTGTGTGTGGTGTGTGTGTGTGGAGGGGGTGTGGGGGTGAGGTGTGGATGTGTTTATGGTGGGTGAGGAATGTGAGGGTATGTTTACGGTGAGAATGTTGTGGGTGTGTTGGGGTGCGGGGTTTGAGTGCGTTTTGTGTGGGGGTTGGGTGTGGGGTGAGTACGGGCAGAGAGGCAGTGGGTTTTTTCCACTAAATAATGACCACAATGAGGTTGATGATCAACATAGGATCAGGAAATGTGAACGAAATGACTCAATGAGTAAAACCATTGGTTTGGTGAGACAAAAAATTTGGTATTTTTTTATATATTATATTATAATAAAAATTATATATTATATTATATATATATATATATATTTATATATTTTATCCTGGGGTAGGGGATTAAGAAAATTCCCACGTACCCCCTGCGTGTCGTAGAAGGGACTAAAAGGGGGGAAAAGGGGGGGGGGCTGGAAATCCTCCCCTCTCGTTTTTTTTTTTAATTTTAAAAAAGGGGAACAGGGGGGCCAGGTGAGGTTTTCCCCAAAAAAAAGGCCCAGTCCTCTGTTTTTAAAGCTCCCTCGCCAACGGGGGAAAATGGCAAATAGTTTAAAAGAAAAGAAAAATATTTATATATATTATATATATATTATATATATATATTATATATATATATAATATATATTTATATATATGTTGTGGTGTTGTGTGTATGTGATCACAAGAACAATTAGTACGATGAGTGAGTCATCCTATTCATGAGGTGGAGAAGCATCATGAAGAACATGAGGTACACTACAGATGTACACATACAACACCACCGCTCGCTCTGGGAAGAGAAGGGGTTTCAAATGTGGGGGTGTGGTTCGTGCGGCGTGCGTGCGGGGTGTGTGTGGGGGGGGGGTGGATTAGGTGAGGGGGGGGAAACAAAATGGCAGCCGTTCACCCGACGGGTCCACAGGGAGGAGGGACGGGGGAGTTGCTGGAGGTTGGGGGAGTTGGGGAGGCGGCGGGGGTTGTAGTGGCTTGGGGTAGGGCGGGCCTGGCCCGCTGGTAGGAGGGGGTAGTGGCTGTGTGTGTGTGTGTGTGTGTGTGTGTGTGTGTAGCCAAGTGGTGGGGGAGGGGTTAGTAGTAACGGGAGGTGGGGCAGGGCTGGGTCGTGGGTGGGAGGGAGGTGAGGGCGTGCCGGGTGGGAGCACGGGGGGGGGGGGGGGGGGGGGGGAGGGGGGGAGTGAGGCAGGCCGCACCACAGGAGGACACAACGTCTCATGAAATAAGAGAAAATGTTACGGATTAGTTACCTGAACCCATATATCACGACGGTACGATCCTTGAACACGACGGTACGGTCCTTGAACATGACGGTACGATCCTTGAACATGACGGTATGATCCTTGAACATGACGGTACAATCCTTGAACATGACGGTACAATCCTTGAACATGACGGTACAATCCTTGAACACGACGGTGCGATCCTTGAACATGACGGTACGATTCTTGAACATGACGGTACGATCCTTGAACATGACGGTACGGTCCTTGAACATGACGGTACAATCCTTAAACATGACGGTACAATCCTTGAACATCACGATACAATCCTTGAACACGACGGTACGATCCTTGAACATGACGGTACGATCCCTGAACACGACGGTATGATCCTTGAACATGACGGTACAATCCTTGAACATGACGGTATAATCCTTGAACATGACGGTGCGATCCTTGAAAACGACAGTACAATCCTTAAACATGACGGTACGGTCCTTGAGGATGACGGCACGATCCTTGAACATGACGGTACAATTCTTGAACATGACGGTACGATCCTTGAACATGACGGTACAATCCTTGAATATGACGGTACAATCCTTGAACACGACGGTACGATCCTTGAACACGACGGTACGGTCCTTGAACATGACGGTACGATCCTTGAACATGACGGTACAATCCTTGAACATGACGGTACGATCCTTGAACATGACGGTACAATCCTTGAACATGACGGTACGATCCTTGAACACGACGGTACAATCCTTGAACATGACGGTACAATCTTTGAACATGACGGTACGGTCCTTGGACATAACGGTACAATCCTTGAACATGACGGTACGATTCTTGAACATGACGGTACGATCCTTGAACATGACGGTACAATCCTTGAACATGACGGTACAATCCTTGAACATGACGGTACAATCCTTGAACACGACGGTGCGATCCTTGAACATGACGGTACGATTCTTGAACATGACGGTACGATCCTTGAACATGACGGTACGGTCCTTGAACATGACGGTACAATCCTTAAACATGACGGTACAATCCTTGAACATCACGATACATCCTTGAACACGACGGTACGATCCTTGAACATGACGGTACGATCCCTGAACACGACGGTATGATCCTTGAACATGACGGTACAATCCTTGAACATGACGGTAAGATCCTTGAACACGACGGTAAGATCCTTGAACATGACGGTACAATCCTTGAACATGACGGTACGATCCTTGAACATGACGGTACGATCCTTGAACATGACGGTACGATGCTTGAACATGACGGTACGATCCTTGAACATGACGGTACGATCCTTGAACATGACGGTACAATTCTTGAACATGACGGTACGATCCTTGAACATGACGGTACAATCCTTGAATATGACGGTACAATCCTTGAACATGACGGTGCGACCCTTGAACATGACGGTACAATCCTTGAACAGACAGTACGATCCTTGAACATGACGGTACAATCCTTGAACATGACGGTACAATCCTTGAACATGACGGTGCGATCTTTGAACATGACGGTATGATCCTTGATCACGACGGTACGATCCTTGAACACGACGGTACGATCCTTGAACATGACGGTACGATCCTTGAACACGACGGTACGATCCTTGAACACGACGGTACGATCTTGAACACGACGGTACGACCTTGAACATGACGGTACGATCCTTGAACACGACGGTACGATCCTTGAACACGACGGTACGATCCTTGAACATGACGGTACGATCTTTGAACATGACGGTACGATCCTTGAACACGACGGTACGATCCTTGAACACAACGGTACGATCCTTTAACATGACGGTACGACCCTTAAACACGACGGTACGGTCCTTGAGCATCACGGTACGACTTGAGCACGACGGTACAATGATTTCTTTACGGATCAGGTCAAAGTTTCGACTGTCATACCCGAGGTGGGGAGGGAGTAGGGGGGGGGGGGGTTCGTAGCGTCGTGATAAAGGGGTCAACCACACCGCATATTCACACGGTGAGACAGGGGTATGCTGGTGTGTGTGTGGCTGAAGGCCAGAGTCAGCCTTATCTCGGCCTAACATAAACCCTAACGCACCTCCCACAACCCAAGCGTCACCAACAAGGAATGTGTTAACTAAGTATATAAAAAACAATACGACATCCACAACCTTAGGATATAATACGGCATCCACAACCTTAGGATATAATACGGCATCCACAACCTTATAATACGGCATCCACAACCTTAGGATATAATACGGCATCCACAACCTTAGGATATAATACGGCATCCACAACCTTAGGATATAATACGGCATCCACAACCTTAGGATATAATATGGCATCCACAACCTTAGGATATAATACGGCATCCACAACCTTATAATACGGCATCCACAACCTTAGGATATAATACGGCATCCACAACCTTAGGATATAATACGGCATCCACAACCTTAAATAATACGGCATCCACAACCTTAGGATATAATACGGCATCAACAACCTTAGGATATAATACGGTATCCACAACCTTAGGATATAATACGACATCCACAACCTTAGGATATAATACGGCATCAACAACCTTAGGATATAATACGGCATCCACAACCTTAGGATATATACGGCATCCAAACCTTAGGATATAATACGGCATCCACAACCTTAGGATATAATACGGCATCCACAACCTTAGGATATAATACGGCATCCACAACCTTAGGATATAATACGGCATCCACAACCTTAGGATATAATACGGCATCCACAACCTTAGGATATAATACGGCATCCACAACCTTAGGATATAATACGGCATCCACAACCTTAGGATATAATACGGCATCCACAACCTTAGGATATAATACGGCATCCACAACCTTATAATACGGCATCCACAACCTTAGGATATAATACGGCATCCACAACCTTATAATACGGCATCCACAACCTTAGTATAATACGGCATCACACCTATAATACGGCTCCACAACCTTAGATATATACGGCATCCACAACCTTAGGATATAATACGGCATCCACCTTATATACCACCACAACCTTAGGATATAATACGGCATCCACAACCTTAGGTATAATACGGCATCCACAACCTATTAATACGGCATCCACAACCTTAGGATATAATACGCATCACAACCTAGGATATAATACGGCATCCACAACCTTATAATACGGCATCCACAACCTTAGGATATAATACGGCATCCACAACCTTAGGATATAATACGGCATCCACAACCTTAGGATATAATACGGCATCCACAACCTTAGGATATAATACGGCATCCACAACCTTAGGATATAATACGGCATCCACAACCTTATAATACGGCATCCACAACCTTAGGATATAATACGGCATCCACAACCTTAGGATATAATACGACATCCACAACCTTAGGATATAATACGGCATCCACAACCTTAGGATATATAATACGTGCATCCACAACTTTGGCATATAATACGGCATCCACAACCTTAGGTTATAATACGGCATCCACAACCTTATAATACGGCATCCACAACCTTAGGATATAATACGACATCCACAACCTTAGGATATAATACGGCATCCACAACCTTATAATACGGCATCCACAACCTTAGGATATAATACGACATCCACAACCTTAGGATATAATACGGCATCCACAACCTTAGGATATAATACGGCATCCACAACCTTAGGTTATAATACCAAGTCGTCATTCCTAAATACGGCAATACGGGCGGCCAGCGTCACCCAGTAATTCCAGTCCAAGATGGCGGATGCCTCACCTCCTCTCCCCTCCCCCCCGGCACCAGGCCAGGTCCCAGGACGCAACGACCACGTGATCCCAGGTCCAGGTATGTACGTGAGGAAGACCTGGCTTTACCAGCCGGGTGACGCTAGCAGGTGTGTTGCAGATGAGCGTCCGTGTACACACTTATAGTTTGTTGGCTGCAGGTGTGTGGAGATGAAGAGCTGCTGGACTTACACACCATGAGCCACGTACCACACACCTGCCTGTGAACCTCCAGTACCACATGTACCACACACCTGCCAGTGAACCTCCAGTACCACATGTACAACACACCTGCCTGTGAACCTCCAGTACCACATGTACCACACACCTGCCTGTGAACCCCAGTACCACATGTACCACACACATGCCTGTGAACCTCCAGTACCACATGTACCACACACCTGCATGTGAACCTCCAGTACCACATGTACAACACACCTGCCTGTGAACCCCCAGTACCACATGTACCACACACCTGCCTGTGAACCCCCAGTACCACATGTACCACACACCTGCCTGTGAACCTCCAGTACCACATGTACCACACACCTGCCTGTGAACCCCCAGTACCACATGTACCACACACCTGCCTGTGAACCCCAGTACCACATGTACCACACACCTGCCTGTGAACCCCCAGTACCACATGTACCACACACATGCCTGTGAACCTCCAGTACCACATGTACCACACACCTGCCTGTGAACCTCTAGTACCACATGTACCACACACCTGCCTGTGAACCTCCAGTACCACATGTACCACACACATGCCTGTGAACCTCCAGTACCACATGTACCACACACCTGCCTGTGAACCTCCAGTACCACATGTACTACACCTGACTGTGAACCTCCAGTACCACACCTGACTGAACCTCCAGTACCATATGTACCACACACCAGACTGTGAACCTCCAGTGCCACACACCTGACTGTGAACCTCCAGTACCACACCCGACTGTGAACCTCCAGTACCATATGTACCACACACCAGACTGTGAACCTCCAGTACCACACACCTGACTGTGAACCTCTAGTACCATATGTACTACACACCTGACTGTGAACCTCCAGTACCACACACCTGACTGTGAACCTCCAGTACCACACACGTGACTGAACCTCCAGTACCACACACCTGCCTCTGACCTTCAATACCTGATCCTGTACACCGGATGTGTCACGTGTCTTCAGTGTCCACTGTACCCCTGGGAGACGAACCCTGGTACCAGTGGTGTGTGGTGTGTGTGTGTGTGTGTGTGTGTGTAGTCGCCTTACCTCCTTTACTGACCGACAGGGGAGCCACCTGTCACCTTTCTTTGTCCTGTTCTGTACCTGTACTGTATGCTGTGCCTGAACTGTACCCACTGTATGCTATACCTGTACTGTACCCACTGTATGCTGTACCTGTACTGTATGCTGTGCCTGAACTGTACCCACTGTATGCTATACCTGTACTGTACCCACTGTATGCTGTACCTGTACTGTACCCACTGTATGCTGTACCTGACTGTACCCACTGTATGCTTCCTGAACTGTACCATGTTGCTATACCTGTACTGTACCCACTGTATGCTGTACCTGTACTGTACCCAATGTATGCTGTACCTGTACTGTACCCACTGTATGCTGTACCTGTACTGTGCCCACTGTATGCTGTACCTGTACTGTGCCCACTGTATGCTGTACCTGTACTGTGCCCACTGTATGCTGTAACTGTACTGTACCCACAGTATGCTGTACCTGTACTGTGCCCACTGTATGCTGTAACTGTACTGTACCCACAGTATGCTGTACCTGTACTGTGCCCACTGTATGCTGTACCTGTACTGTACCCACTGTATGCTGTACCTGTACTGTACCCACTGTATGCTGTACCTGTACTGTACCCACTGTATGCTGTACCTGTACTGTACCACTGTATGCTGTACCTGTACTGTGCCCACTGTATGCTGTACCTGTACTGTACCCACTGTATGCTGTACCTGTACTGTACCCAATGTATGCTGTACCTGTACTGTACCCACTGTATGCTGTACCTGTACTGTACCCACTGTATGCTGTACCTGTACTGTACCCAATGTATGCTGTACCTGTACTGTACCCACTGTATGCTGTACCTGTACTGTACCCAATGTATGCTGTACCTGTACTGTACCCACTGTATGCTGTACCTGTACTGTACCCAATGTATGCTGTACCTGTACTGTACCCACTGTATGCTGTACCTGTACTGTGCCCACTGTATGCTGTACCTGTACTGTGCCCACAGTATGCTGTACCTGTACTGTGCCCACTGTATGCTGTACCTGTACTGTGCCCACTGTATGCTGTAACTGTACTGTACCCACTGTATGCTGTACCTGTACTGTGCCCACTGTATGCTGTACCTGTACTGTACCCACTGTATGCTGTACCTGTACTGTACCCACTGTATGCTGTACCTGTACTGTACCCACTATATGCTGTACCTGTACTGTGCCTACTGTATGCTGTACCTGTACTGTGCCCACTGTATGCTGTACCTGTACTGTACCCACTGTATGCTGTACCTGTACTGTACCCACTGTATGCTGTACCTGTACTGTACCCACTGTATGCTGTACCTGTACTGTACCCATTATATGCTGTACCTGTACTGTGCCCACTGTATGCTGTACCTGTACTGTACCCACAGTATGCTGTACCTGTACTGTACCCACAGTATGCTGTACCTGTACTGTGCCCACTGTATGCTGTACCTGTACTGTACCCACAGTATGCTGTACCTGTACTGTGCCCACTGTATGCTGTACCTGTACTGTACCCACTGTATGGTCTATGCTTGCCCCCACCATCTCCTACCCACCCACACTACCACGGCCGTACATGCTCTGTCCACGTACGTTCAGACCAACACTGATCTGGTAATATAAAAATCAATTAATTACTTGCATAATTAAAGCAGAGTGGGATTGTGGCCACATGCCTGAGGAAACGGAAAAAAGGCCACACAGACTGAGGAACATGAGTAAGATTGTAGCCACACGGACTGAGAAACATGAGTAAGACTGTGGCCACACGGACTGAAGAACATGAGTAAGACTGTGGCCACACGGACTGAGGAACATGAGTAAGACTGTGGCCACACGGACTGAGAAACATGAGTAAGACTGTGGCCACACGGACTGAGGAACATGAGTAAGACTGTGGCCACACGGACTGAGGAACATGAGTAAGACTGGTGGCCACACGGACTGAGGAACATGAGTAAGACTGTGGCCACACGGACTGAAGGAACATGAGTAAGACTGTGGCCACACGGACTGAGGAACATGAGTAAGACTGTGGCCACACGGACTGAGGAACATGAGTAAGACTGTGGCCACACGGACTGAGAGAACATGAGTAAGACTGTGGCCACACGGACTGAGGAACATGAGTAAGACTGTGGCCACACGGACTGAGGAACATGAGTAAGACTGTGGCCACACGGACTGAGGAACATGAGTAAGACTGTGGCCACGCGGACTGAGGAACATGAGTAAGACTGTGGCCACACGGACTGAGGAACATGAGTAAGACTGTGGCCACACGGACTGAGGAACATGAGTAAGACTGTGGCCACACGGACTGAGGAACATGAGTAAGACTGTGGCCACACGGACTGAGGAACATGAGTAAGACTGTGGCCAGGGGGAGGTACAGATGTGTGGGGCAGGGAGAGGTACAGATGTGTGGGGCAGGGGGAGGTACAGATGTATGGGGCAGGGGGAGGTACAGATGTGTGGGGCAGGGGGAGGTACAGATGTGTGGGGCAGGGAGGTACAGATGTGTGGGGCAGGGGAGTTACAGATGTGTGGGGCAGGGGGAGGTACAGATGTGTGGGACAGGGGGAGGTACAGATGTGTGGGGCAGGGGAAGGTACAGATGTGTGGGGCAGGGGGAGGTACAGATGTGTGGGGCAGGGGAGGTACAGATGTGTGGGGCAGGGGGAGGTACAGATGTGTGGGGCAGGGAGGTACAGCAGTATGTGGTGGGGAAGGGGTATACTTGCGTGGGTTGGGGATGCAAAGCCGCGTTGAGTGAGGAGTACAGCTGTGTGGGGAAGGGGAAGGTACACCCATATGAGACGAGGGGGGGGAGGGGTAGAGATATGGGAAAATTACAGCTATTTGTGGAAGGGAAGGTAAAGCTGGATGGGGTAGGGGAAGATAAAGCTGGATGGGGTAGGGGGAGGTACTGCTGGATGGGGTAGGGGGAGGTACTCCTGGATGGGGTAGAAGTGAAGCTGGATGGGGTAGGGGGAGGTAAAGCTGGATGGGGTAGGGGTAGGTACATCTGGATGGGGTAGAAGTAAAGCTGGATGGGGTAGGGGGAGGTAAAGCTGGATGGGGTAGAAGTAAAGCTGGATGGGGTAGGGGGAGGTAAAGCTGGATGGGGTAGGGGGAGGTACTGCTGGATGGGGTAGGGGGAGGTACTGCTGGATGGGGTAGGGGGAGGTACTGCTGGATGGGGTGGGGAGGGACTGCTGGATGGGGTAGGGGGGTACTGCTGGAGGGGTAGAAGTAAGCTGGATGGGGTAGAAGTGAAGCTGGATGGGGTAGGGGAGGTAAAGCTGGATGGGGTAGGGGTAGGTACATCTGGATGGGGTAGAAGTAAAGCTGGATGGGGTAGGGGGAGGTAAAGCTGGATGGGGTAGGGGAGGTAAAGCTGGATGGGGTAGGGGGAGGTACTGCTGGATGGGGTAGGGGGAGGTACTGCTGGATGGGGTAGGGGGAGGTACTGCTGGATGGGGTAGGGGGAGGTACTGCTGGATGGGGTAGGGGGAGGTACTGCTGGATGGGGTAGAAGTAAAGCTGGATGGGGTAGGGGTAGGTACAGCTGGATGGGGTAGGGGTAGGTACATCTGGATGGGGTAGGGGGAGGTAAAGCTGGATGGGGTAGGGGTAGGTACATCTGGATGGGGTAGAAGTAAAGCTGGATGGGGTAGGGGGAGGTAAAGCTGGATGGGGTAGGGGTAGGTACAGCTGGATGGGGGAGGGGAAGGTACAGGTGTGTGGGGCAGAGGGAGGTACAGCTGCGTGGGGCGGTGGGAGGTAGAGCTGCGTGGGGCGGTGGGAGGTAGAGCTGCGTGGGGCGGTGGGAGGTAGAGCTGCGTGGGGCGGTGGGAGGAACAGATAAGTGGGGCAGGGGGAGGTACAGCTGTGCGGGGCAATGGGAGATACAACTGTGTGGGGCAGGGGGAGGTACAGCTGTGTGGGGCAGGGGGAGGTACAGCTGTGTGGGGCAAGGGGAGGTACAGCGGTATGGGGCAGGGGAAGGCACAGTTGGATGGGGCGGGGGGAAGTACAGCTGCGGGGGCAGGGGAAGGTACAGCTGTGTGGGGCAGTGCGGCTGTGTGGGGCAGGGGGAGGTACAGCTGTGTGGGGCAGGGGGAGGTACAGCTGTGTGGGGCAAGGGGAGGTACAGCTGTGTGGGGCAGGGGGAGGTACAGCTGTGGTGGGGGCAGGGGAGGTACAGCTGTGTGGGGCATGGGGAGGTACAGCTGTGTGGGGCAGGGGGAGGTACAGCTGTGTGGGGCAGGGGGAGGTACAGATGTGTGGGGCAGGGGGAGGTACAGATGTGTGGGGCAGGGGGAGGTACAGCTGTGTGGGGCAGGGGGAGGTACAGATGTGTGGGGCAGGGGGAGGTACAGCTGTGTGGAGCGAGTGGTGAATGACGTGCGCTTGAGCTCTCACAAATTACCCCTCACCCCACCCCACCCCACCCCACCCGAGTCAAACCAAGGGTGGGTGGGTGGGGGGAGAAGCGTCCCCCTTGCAGTGAGTCAAGGAGGGTGGGTAAGGAGGGTGGGTAAGGAGGGTGGGTAAGCAGCGGATTCATGCTGCACCCTGGCTGGACCTGAGTAAGACTCAGTCAACATGAGACGTCGTGTAACATCATGACCACATGATCAGCCAACACCCAGTGTGGCGCACCAACTTTAGTGAGCGTGGGGGAGGAGAGCATGGCAAGGGGGGGAGGGGGGGAGTCTTGTAGTGGCTGGGAGGCTGAGTGGTGGGGAGGGGAGGGGAGGGGGAGAGACCGGAAGAGGACTGGAAAAGGGGGGAGAGTGTGGAGGGGAGGGGGAGTACTGTAGAGGCTGGGGGCTGGTAACGGTCGGGAGGGGGAGGGGCCAGAGAGGAGTGGGGGGGAGGGGAGAGGAGAGGCCGGAAGAGGACTGGGAAGGGAAGGGGGATAGACCGGAAGGGAACTGGGGTGGGGGAGCCTTGTAGAGTGCTGGGGGCTGGGAGGGAAGGGATCGTGCAGTAGGTGGGGGAGTGGAGGCTGGAGAGGAGTGGGGGAGACGCCGGGGAGGAGTGGGGTCGGGAGGGGGAGACGCTGGAGAGGAAGAGTGGGGAGGGAAGTCTGGTCGTGGCTGAAGACTAGCAGCGGTGGGGAAGGGGAGAGGCCGGAGAGAGGTGGGGAGTTGGAGAGGTCGGAAGAGGAATGGGGAGGGGAGGAGAGTCATGTAGAGGCTGGGAGACTGGCAGCAGAGGGAAGGTGGAAAGGCCAGAGAGGAGTGGGGAGGGGAGAGGAGAGGAGGGGAGGCTTGTAGTGGCTGGGGCTGGCAGCGGCGGGGAGGGAGGTCTGGTAATGGTTGGGGCTGGCCACGGAAGGGTGGCGGGGGGGGGGTAGAAAGGGGTCTGGCAGTGGTGTGGACTGGCAGCGGTGGAGTGGGTGAAGGGGTCTGGAAGTGGTGGGGACTGGCAGAGGTAGGGCGGGGAGACGGGCAGTCTGGTAGTGATGGGGACTGACAGCACTGGGATGGGTGGCTAAATCCCCAACCTATACGGGGATTGAGGAATGAGGTAGCTACATCCCCATCACAGTTGGGGTGGAGGAGTCCTAGATTCCCCACCACAGTAGAGGTGGAGGGGATGGATGGCTGGCTAGATCCCCTATCACAGAGGAAGTGGGGCTGGTTAAATCACCCATCACAGTGGTGGTGGAGGGGGCTGACTACATTCCCATCACAAGGGGGAGGAGGGGAGGGGGCTGGCTTGGTCCCCCGGGGATGGAGGAGAGGCGGCCAGCTGGATCCGCCACTATAGACGGGGTGGAGGGAAAAGGAGGGTGGCTGGCTCTGGGAGGGACATGGGAAGGCCAGAGAAGAGGGCGGTCCCTGACCCGGTCATCTGGGATCATAATGTTGACTGGCGGAAGACACAGCATAGTAAACCTGAGGGCACCTCCCCACCCGCCGCTCCCTCCCTCCGCCACAACACGAGAAGGAGGCAGTCTACAGCGAGGACATCTTATGGCAAAGTGTGAATAGGGTGGCTACAGAGGCCTCCTGCAGGGTAGGAGAGTCAAGGGTTAACACCACCTGGCAGGGAGAAGGGAAGGTGGGGGTGTTGGTGTGCTAAATCCCCTACCATATTGGGGTGGAGGGGGGGGGGCTAGCTAGATCCCCCACCACAGTGGGGATGGAAGGTGGTGGCTTCCCGTGGCAGAGGAGAGAGAGAGAGAGAGAGAGAGGAGAGAGAGAGGGGGGGGGAGTGGGACAAGGCAGCGCACGGGGCCAGAGCAGAACCTGGGGTGTGGGGAGCATAGGGTGGGGTGTTTGCAAGGCAAGGGAGACACCAGTGATAACAGGAGGAAAGATATGATAAGGATGACCAGGAGTGGGCCATGATCATGACCACCACGACCTGTGGATGATGGACACACCAGGACCCGTGATGATACGGAAGTAGGAGTAACGATGGTAAATATAACAGTAAGGCGAGGATCAGACGTGCAGGAGGTGGGCTGGCCGCCAGCAGGAGGTGGTGGTGCAGGAGGAGGAGGAGGAGGAGGAGGAGGAGAGTGTGGAGAGCTGAGAGGCAGCTGCGGTAGCAGGAGGAGGGAGGGGCGGTGTAATGAGGGACCAGCCACACATCTACCATAACAAACGTACCATTTCATTACAACCAGAGCACTTCAGTGTGTCACTAATGCCTCACAATCCTTCATTTATTGACAGTAAACATAATACTTCTAACATACTTCAGTGTCCACAACACTTGTATGATTTCAATACTCACTCCAACTTCAGTATCTCGATCGATCACTTCACTATCCAGAGCAACACCAACACTTCCGTCGGCCATACACCCGGCTATAACCCCGGGTATATAACAACACACAGCAGACGGCAGCTCCGGCACATAACTCATCTTTACCTTCAAGTTGAAGTTAATATGGTACCTTCACCAGGCAACACCATCCAGTACAAGCGGCACGTTATGGTGGTATGAGCGAGGATGGACACACGGCTTACGATTCACCTCAGTCGCCCCGACGCTGCCAGGTATCACTCATGCCACCACGTGTGATGAAGATCCATCAGAACCCAACACAAGATGATCAATCACCGTCTATCACCTGCGTGAGGGGTGGACGTCCACGGGGCTCTCCAGGCGTCTGCATCATTCACCTCCAGCTTCAAGCTTGACCCACTGATCAAACGAATCTCAAAATTACTTCTAAAAACCAGCAGTGATTCATTCGGCGCTGGTGAGTGGTAATTTTCGTTCAGCGCATCTGAGTCATGGTTTGCAACAACAGTATAACACGAGTGACAAAAACCAGAGATTCGACTTCAGAGAATCAGGTCCAGACGTGTGATTCTCCAGGCACATCACTTGGCTGTGACTTTATGTTACTGTCCAAACCTAAGAGGATTCATCATAGGTTTAGACTCCCTTCCCATGCCTTAAAATACAACTGATCTTCTGGCTTACGATAGGAATCGCCAAACATTAATCTCATCAACTACCATTACAGAGCAACACAAGTACCATTACAGAGTACACAAGTACCATTACAGAGCAACACAAGTACCATTACAGAGCAACACAAGTACCATTACAGAGCAACACAAGTACCATTACAGAACAACAAAAGTACCATTACAGAGCAACACAAGTACCATTACAGAGCAGCACAAGTACCATTACAGAGCAACACAAGTACCATCACAGAGCAACACAAGTACCATTACAGAGCAACACAAGTACCATTACAGAGCAGCACAAGTACCATTACAGAGCAACACAAGTACCATTACAGAGCAACACAAGTACCATTACAAAGCAGCACAAGTACCATTACAGAGCAACACAAGTATCATCACAGAGCAACACAAGTACCATCACAGAGCAACACAAGTACCATTACAGAGCAACACAAGTACCATTACAGAGCAACACAAGTACCATCACAGAGCAACACAAGTACCATTACAGAGCAACACAAGTACCATTACAGAACAACAAAAGTACCATTACAAAGCAGCACAAGTACCATTACAGAGCAACACAAGTACCATCACAGAGCAACACAAGTACCATTACAGAGCAACACAAGTACCATTACAGAGCAACACAAGTACCATCACAGAGCAACACAAGTACCATTACAGAGCAACACAAGTACCATTACAGAGCAACACAAGTACCATCACAGAGCAACACAAGTACCATTACAGAGCAACACAAGTACCATCACAGAGCAACACAAGTACCATTACAGAGCAACACAAGTACCATTACAGAGCAACACAAGTACCATTACAGAGCAACACAAGTACCATTACAGAGCAACACAAGTACCATTACAGAGCAACACAAGTACCATTACAGAGCAACACAAGTACCATTACAGAGCAACACAAGTACCATTACAGAGCAACACAAGTACCATTACAGAGCAACACAAGTACCATTACAGAGCAACACAAGTACCATTACAGAGCAACACAAGTACCATTACAGAGCAACACAAGTACCATTACAGAAGCAACACAAGTACCAATTACAGAGCAACACAAGTACCATCACAGAGCAACACAAGTACCTTCACAGAGCAACACAAGTACCAGTACAGAGCAACACAAGACCATTACAGAGCAAACAAGTTTCCATCACAGAGCAACACAAGTACCATTACAGAGCACACAAGTACCATTACAGAAACAACAAAAGTACCCTTACAAAGCAGCACAAGTACCATTACAGAGCAACACAAGTTTCCATCACAGAGCAACACAAGTACCATTACAGAGCAAAACAAGTACCATTACAGAGCAACACAAGTACCATTACAGAGCAACACAAGTACCATTACAGAGCAACACAAGCACCATTACAGAGCAACACAAGTACCATCACAGAGCAACACAAGTACCATTACAGAGCAACACAAGTACCATTACAGAGCAACACAAGTACCATCACAGAGCAACACAAGTACCATTACAGAGCAACACAAGTACCATTAAAGAGCAACACAAGTACCATTACAGAGCAACACAAGTTACATTACAGAGCAACACAAGTACCATTACAGAGCAAACAAGTACCATTACAGAGCAATACATAGTACCATTACAGAGCAACACAAGTACCATTCACAGGAGCAACACAAGTACCATTACAGAGCAACACAAGTACCATCACAGAGCAACACAAGTACCATTACAGAGCAACACAAGTACCATTACAGAGCAACACAAGTACCATTACAGAGCAACACAAGTACCATTACAGAGCAACACAAGTACCATTACAGAGCAACACAAGTACCATTACAGAGCAACACAAGTACCATTACAGAGCAACACAAGTACCATACAGAGCAACACAAGTACCATACAGAGCAACACAAGTACCATTACAGAGCCAACACAAGTACCATCACAGAGCAACACAAGTACCATTACAGAGCAACACAAGTACCATACAGAGCAACAAAGTACCATTACAGAGCAACACAAGTACCATCACAGAGCAACACAAGTACCATTACAGAGCAACACAAGTACCATCACAGAGCAACACAAGTACCATCACAGAGCAACATGCTGAAGCCCAGCTGGGCAACGAAGAACCAACATGGTCAATAAAAATTAATAATCGCCTCATATGTGGTCCAAATCCTTCATTATTTCAACTAATGTCTGGACGTTACGGGTCGGAACGTCCATATAGACGTACCCGCGTCTACTGTAGCTGGCAACCTACGGTAAGGCTGGATGAAGTGACCAATCTTCGCGAATCAAGCTTGAGCAACTGTAACCAAGCTGGTGAGTGTGAGTGAAGCTGGGACCGCCACCAGGGTGTATGGCCTGAGCTCGGCGGAGATCAAGGACACGCTCCGAGTTATCTAGTTAGACTACACACTTTTTCACTCTCCTCTCGGCCAGAGTACACGCGTTAAAGACATAGTGTGGGGTTGGGGCAACACCGGTGTGAGGCTCTCTCACCGTAACAACACAAATAGTAATCACAGATAATAATCATGCAGACTGAGTAATGATAACTTGTATACAGACAGCATACAGACATTCAAGAAAGTGCATGAAGAAGAAAATCTAACAAATGAGACCCCACGAATGTAAAACTCCTTCCCCGTTACGTGTACGTAAACAAGAATAAATATGAAATGATTTACAAGTCTTTACTTATTCTATTACATAAAGACAAAATATTCAACGAAAGCATGAGTGAGGGGTACAGTGGAGACAGGTACAGTACCGACACGACGATCGTCAACCACACGTAAGCAAGAGTCATTCATGTAAGCATGAGTCAAATGAATGATCAAAACGGCTTTTCTCACAATATAATTCCACCGCCCAAGACTGAGTGTCTCCTCCCTCTACACTATCAAAACTCCAACAGTAACCTCTACCCTCGCTTCAGCTCCAAGGGCAACAGTCTTCGTGCTTCCTGTACTTTTATAAAACACCTGCTCGCTTCACCGAGCCTGAGTCTCACAGATATAAATCCATCTGGCTCAACACGTCTCTCCCATCTACAGCTCTACTCCTGTTTCAAGTGTCCCCTCTCCCCCCAACCAGTACCGTCCAGTACTCTTTAACTCCACGAACTGGCAGCTTCTATGATGCGGATTCTAATGTACACAAACAGGATCGGAGAGGATCTGCTCTGGACGATCCTGGTGGCGTGGAGGTCCTTCCTTAATAATCTGGAACGAATATTCAAACCTCCAACAAGAGATCCCGAACGTCAAGACCACTCTTCTCTGTACACTATCTTATCTATGTCACTTCCAACTGGGTATGCCAACCCCACTTTCATCCCCTCGTAATCCCAACCTTAACGAGAGGTCAGCGGTCATCCTAGAACAGCTTCTTTTCCGGACTTTCCTTGGGACCACTTCAACTTAGGTGAACCGGAATGCCTCCAGCTGTGCTGTCCGTATAGCGGAGGTAGCTGGGATGGAGTCCCATATGCCTTCTTCTACCACATCTTTCCCTAAACACGACTTGATCGCTCCTACAATGAATCCTGTCGCATCGGGAACAAAGTGTATCGGGCCCTGACACTCTCCCCTTCCAGTGAACCTCCCTGTGCTGTGAGTCACTGCAAAGCAGTTATTCGTAAAGTTAAGCACACCATCAAAATAAAGTGTGTTGCCCTTAAATGATAACTCTTCCTGGTCCTTACCTTAAAAACACCTCCAATACGTTCTGTAATTCAACCTTTCCTCCTCTTTCCTGACCAGATCAGTGTATAATTAACCTCTTACGTATATTTAGCCTCAAATTCTAATGTGGATGATCATCCACATTTAGCACCCCCCCCCCATTGAACCTACGCCCTCTCCCATAATTTCCCTGGGCCGGATCATCCCCGTACCCTCAGCCTTCACGTGGACCACATGGGGCATGGCTCACACGTCATATCTTATCCCTTCCAGTCTTCAGGGAGTGTGCCTCTGAGTTGACTCCGATCACTTCTTAAAAACAAACTTTTCCTTCCTGGAAGCACGCCTTGGTGCAGCACGAAAGAAGACCGCTCTCCCCTCCAACTGTCGCCCACTGCTCTCACTTCTGCTCCTCCATAGTCTATGACACTCCTTAGCTCTCATTTTCTTTATGGGGAGACCATGCATTAGTAGCAGGCCGTACATCAGTGGGAGGCTGGGAGGCCGTACATCAGTGGGAGGCTGGGGAGGCCGTACATCAGTGGGAGGCTGAGGAGGCCGTACATCAGTGGGAGGCTGGGGAGGCCGTACATCAGTGGGGGGCTGGGGAGGCCGTACATCAGTGGGAGGCTGGGGAGGCCGTACTTCAGTGGGAGGCTGAGGAGGCCGTACATCAGTGGGAGGCTGAGGAGGCCGTACATCAGTGGGAGGCTGAGGAGGCCGTACATCAGTGGGAGGCTGAGGAGGCCGTACATCAGTGGGAGGCTGGGGAGGCCGTACATCAGTGGGAGGCTGGGGAGGCCGTACATCAGTGGGAGGCTGGGGAGGCCGTACATCAGTGGGAGGCTGAGGAGGCGTACATCAGTGGGAGGCTGGGGAGGCCGTTACATCAGTGGGAGGTGGGGAGGCCGTACATCAGTGGGAGGCTGAGGAGGCGTACATCAGTGGGAGGCTGGGGAGGCCGTAATCAGTGGGAGGCTGGGGAGGCCGTACATCAGTGGGAGGCTGAGGAGGCCGTACATCAGTGGGAGGATGGGGAGGCCGTACATCAGTGGGAGGCTGAGGAGGCCGTACATCAGTGGGAGGCTGAGGAGGCCGTACATCAGTGGGAGGCTGGGGAGGCCGTACATCAGTGGGAGGCTGGGGAGGCCGTACATCAGTGGGAGGCTGAGGAGGCCGTACATCAGTGGGAGGCTGGGGAGGCCGTACATCAGTGGGAGGCTGGGAGGCCGTACATCAGTGGGAGGCTGGGGAGGCCGTACATCAGTGGGAGGCTGGGAGGCCGTACATCAGTGGGAGGCTGGGGAGGCCGTACATCAGTGGCCTACATTAGGGAGAAGCTGTGGACTAGACGGGAACACTGATGAAGAAGTGTGGACGCGGGAGACTGACTGAGGCACAATGTTAGACTCAGGAGGAGGACGTGTTGGCCACGTGTCGCTGGTAACACCAGGTAAGGATGAGGTGCTTACTTGTACGTGTAACAATAACGGACGACAGGTTAAGGGAGCCTAATAACAACGGACGAGGTGTTATGTGTACGTGTGAGTGAGGCACATGTACCCATACAGTCACAAAATGTTGTGTCTATATATGGTAGACTAATACAGACTTAACATTCACACAGTTCCAGGCTTACGTGTATACGTAACGGCGCACGAGGGGTACGTGTATATGTATCAAAAGACGGAGGGGTACGTGTATATATGTCAACGGACGGACGGGTACGTGTATATATGTCAACGGACGGACGGGTACGTGTATATATGTCAACGGACGGACGGGTACGTGTATATATGTCAACGGACGGACGGGTACGTGTATATATGTCAACGGACGGACGGGTACGTGTATATATGTCAACGGACGGACGGGTACGTGTATATATGTCAACGGACGGACGGGTACGTGTATATATGTCAACGGACGGACGGGTACGTGTATATATGTCAACGGACGGACGGGTACGTGTATATATGTCAACGGACGGACGGGTACGTGTATATATGTCAACGGACGGACGGGTACGTGTATATATGTCAACGGACGGACGGGTACGTGTATATATGTCAACGGACGGACGGGTACGTGTATATATGTCAACGGACGGACGGGTACGTGTATATATGTCAACGGACGGACGGGTACGTGTATATATGTCAACGGACGGACGGGTACGTGTATATATGTCAACGGACGGACGGGTACGTGTATATATGTCAACGGACGGACGGGTACGTGTATATATGTCAACGGACGGACGGGTACGTGTATATATGTCAACGGACGGACGGGTACGTGTATATATGTCAACGGACGGACGGGTACGTGTATATATGTCAACGGACGGACGGGTACGTGTATATATGTCAACGGACGGACGGGTACGTGTATATATGTCAACGGACGGACGGGTACGTGTATATATGTCAACGGACGGACGGGTACGTGTATATATGTCAACGGACGGACGGGTACGTGTATATATGTCAACGGACGGACGGGTACGTGTATATATGTCAACGGACGGACGGGTACGTGTATATATGTCAACGGACGGACGGGTACGTGTATATATGTCAACGGACGGACGGGTACGTGTATATATGTCAACGGACGGACGGGTACGTGTATATATGTCAACGGACGGACGGGTACGTGTATATATGTCAACGGACGGACGGGTACGTGTATATATGTCAACGGACGGACGGGTACGTGTATATATGTCAACGGACGGACGGGTACGTGTATATATGTCAACGGACGGACGGGTACGTGTATATATGTCAACGGACGGACGGGTACGTGTATATATGTCAACGGACGGACGGGTACGTGTATATATGTCAACGGACGGACGGGTACGTGTATATATGTCAACGGACGGACGGGTACGTGTATATATGTCAACGGACGGACGGGTACGTGTATATATGTCAACGGACGGACGGGTACGTGTATATATGTCAACGGACGGACGGGTACGTGTATATATGTCAACGGACGGACGGGTACGTGTATATATGTCAACGGACGGACGGGTACGTGTATATATGTCAACGGACGGACGGGTACGTGTATATATGTCAACGGACGGACGGGTACGTGTATATATGTCAACGGACGGACGGGTACGTGTATATATGTCAACGGACGGACGGGTACGTGTATATATGTCAACGGACGGACGGGTACGTGTATATATGTCAACGGACGGAGGGGTACGTGTGTATATGTCAACGGCCGGTGGGATACGTGTACATATAATGATAGATGAGGTGCTTCGTGCATATGTAAAAATGGAACGGGTGGCGCGTGTATATGTGAGAATGAAAGATGTGGTACGGGAATAGGTAACGACGGACGACGGGTGGTACGTGTATATGTACGCACGGACGAGGCGGTACGTTTGTAACGACGGACGGGATGGTAGTAGGAAATGTGACAACGGACAAAATGATGTGTGTTAAACGACGGACGGCGGGGTACGGTATATATAAGGACGGACGGGTGCTACGTGTATATGTATCGACCAACCAGATGGTCTGTGTCAAGAAGGCGGACGACGTGTTACAAGTAAGTACAGCTGACGTAAGGTATGGAACGTGGACGTGCTATGATGGACGTGATGGGAAGAGTACAAGTAACGGACGGGGGTGGTATATGTGTGTGATCTCGAAGGACGGAGTGTTACGTACAGCAATAACGGACGACGGTGTTCGTGTAACAGTAATGAAAGCATTATGGCGGAATGGCGCGCCAGTTTGGGTGTGGTGGCGTTTGCGCGAACGAGCGTCCACCTAGATCAAACTGTGGTGGCGGGGGATGCTGACCTGAGCACGGCAAGGTGGAGGAGGAGGAGGAGGCATGGCGCTGTGGTAGTTCGTAGCAGTTCCACTAAGCTCAGGTATATCTTAATAACGTGCAACCAACTCAAAATGGATCTTTGAGTGTGGGTAACTATAGAGACGGGTTTGGTACAGTGGCACATGATCAGCCGTGGAGAAAGAAGTAACCATTTTTAGATGGGGGGGGGGGGTGATCATATACCTAAGACTACAGCGACGGTAAACACTCACGAGCAAGGTCACATGAGAGAGGAGAGAGAGAGAGAGAGAGAGAGAGAGAGAGAGAGAGAGAGAGAGAGAGAGAGAGAGAGAGAGAGAGAGACTTGAAGTTGACGTCAATTTCCATGCATGTGCGTGACTACATCCATGTGCACAAAAAAACGTACACCCAACCCACCACCCCTACACGTCATCCCCCCAACAGCAATTCCTTGAGATGTGATCATGTGAGGCAGATTGATGTTCCATTTTTTCTGTCGACTGCTTATGACCTTCCTTGACCTGCATTAGCCTTTACAGGAGAAAAAAATAGAAAATGCCCAATTATGTTTCACAGAGCGGTCGGTTGGCAATACTTCCCCCAAGTTAATTCCTCCGGGTTACATTATATTCTAAATAGGAAAATGTTCTTAAGACGACAACAGCGAAATTTTCGTGACTGTTTTCTTTCCACTGTTTAATACAACACAACCCAGCACGAAAATACATACACAGGCGGCATTAAAAAAAATACATAAATATATTAATTCTTCCGTTAGCGATAAGCAACTGTCCCCCTGAGACAGTACTACTAAGGCTGGACGGAACCGATATTAAAAAATATCAATTATCTCCAACTCAATTTTCGCCGTGATCGAAGTATCGGTATGTCACGATCATCATCTTATCGAAGAGTTAAAGAGAGATACTTACGATTATGAGATAAACCCATTACTACCTGTACAGAAATAAACAACTTTCCGTCTCTGGCAACTCTTGCGGTAGGAAAGCAGAGGTGCCAGTAGGACGATGATTCTCACTCGTCTCGCACTACAAGTGTGTAACACTGAAGACATGCACCAATGCAGTCTATCACCTTACAAAACATATTCCTGAACAATTCCAATGCAAATGATTCACTCTGTAGATAATTGATAATAGGATTTTTCAAAGAAATAAATAATATTATTTTTGTAGGATACGACTTCAGGAGGAGGGTCGCATTACCACCTCCAAACACCATTAATATTACACAAATAACCGGGGATTTGACACGTTTTAATGTACGTCGTCATGGCATAAGATATAATCACTTCCTCAGGCAACAATCGATTACCTACAACTTTCTCTCCGCATTACTAATAATAGAACCATAATACCAGCGTCCATGGTGAAGATCAGGTAAAGCTTCGTCCAGTGCAAAACAAAGAGGTAGTAGTAACCCCCCTTCCCTCGCCCATGCCTCACCCCCCTCCTCCTTGGTCCAAAGAACTACCCCCTTCCTCTTCCCCCTCCTCCCGCCGTCAGCCAACACTTACACACACACACACACCACTGTATAATTAAAACACTTTACAGTTGGCCACTGACAAAAATTTTTTCATTAACTTAGTACAGTACTCGCTTTCTGTGGCTTGAGAAAGGGTGTGTCTTACCTCAACCGCCCAAGCCCCGATATAACGACAGACACTACTTCATCCTCCAGGTCTCTGGTAGACAAGTTCTCGGGGAACATGTGGACATCTTATCCTTCAACACAACCTTACGTAAAGTTATCGTGTTAATAAACTTGTCTGAACTAAGAGTAACAACCGGATGGCTCGACCCGTCATCAACGCATGCTTCTGGCAAGCTTACCCCCCAAAATTCCCGGCGACCAACCTCTTTCTAGCGTCACGAGGCACCACATGAATATGCGACCGTATGAGGTCGGTGATCCATACAAATGACCTCATCCTTATACTTAAGAGGTGGTATCAGTGACCATGCCGGCAGCAGTTGGTTAAATATGGTTGCGCGCATTTGTCTGCGAGTGACTGATAAAATCGATTGATATATAGATAAACAGAGTTAATGTTAAGTGTATGACATTTCAGGCGTGAGCTAGTGTATGCGCCATCTGCGTAGGCGCTCAGAACAGGAGATTGCAGAAAAGATTAGAACAGAGATGGCAGGGACATAAGGGAATGGGACTGGAGGGGATGGAAGGGGAAGGTACGGAACGGAACGGGAGGAGAGGGGAGGTGAAGGGAAGGGAAGGGAGGGGAGGCTAGTGACAATGGTGGTGGTGATCACCTCCGGTAGACCCCGCTACAAGAGACGCCCCTGACCCCACTACAGTAGGAACTCGACAACCTTGTGTCCTGCTGGGTCTCCTCGACACAAGGTCGAGCACACACAGCAGCAGGAGCCTGGTGGCTCCCTTAACCCGCCCTCTGACCTGCCACATCCTTAATCCTGTGTACAGTACCTGTCTACTCTACCTATCTGAAATTAAATGACGTTTAATTAAGCGTAACAGTTTCGCTAGAAAGCAAAAGCCTGTTTTTCAAGTTATCAACCCACGTACAAACTAGGTACATACCTATATAATCAAGCCAGCCCCCAACAGATGCTCGTAAAACAAACAAACAAACTCATTTTTCGGTCGTCCATGTTATCCCTTCTTCCACGCCATGACCCCCGCCCCCCACCTCGGTACACCCGATCTCCCCCCCCCCCCTTCCCATCCGCCGGACTCGACCAATATGAAGCTGCACACAAGCTGCCTGGCTCCCTGCATCATCACCATTACCACTGCTAATTTCTCTGTGAGAAACTATTTCATCTCGTCCTAACTACCCTTCATATTTCCTTACTAGCAAACACTGAATCAGCCCTCGATGTCAACTATACCCAGCGACTATAGATGTAACGATTTAAGCGCCTGCCAATCAGATGATACTGGTGGAATGTGGGCCAATCAGGTGTCAGTGGGCTTTGTCTGACCTATTCAGACGCCATGAGACTTATAATGAGTCAGCCGTCTGCCACTACACGCCACATGAGCCTCAACTATTCCAGCTTCTTCCCAGCTCACATCACCTTCCTTCCCTGCATCATTCCCAGCCCATCCGTCTGGACACACGTTTAATCATCCTGTTTAGCACAGCAAGATAACCTTAGCTAACTTGCCAGAGATACCAATAGGTCAAAACAATATCCAGGCAAATTCAATCATAATCAAATTAAGTAATCGCTATCCTTATTCGAGCTGCAACCCAACCACATTCTACTAACTAACAACCCAACGACATCCTACTAACAACCCAAATGGTCTAAAACAAGCTTGTCCAACTCCCATCAGGTCCTAACTTCATTTTGTCTGTACCACAATCGCTGCTCGGTCCGGTGACCAGCGACCGGCCATCTTGGATTCAAACGAGTCGAGAGGCAAAACTCAACAAGGGAAGAACCACAACAAAGAACGTACACAGTATAACTCTTCATTCCAAAACCCTAAAGAAAAACTTCAACTTACAAACCTTTATTTTCATTGTGCATGCATTATAATGTTACAAGTCTGAAGTGGCAACGCAAATATTGGCATCATGTGACAACTTTACGTAGACATCACTTACAAAGTATATACCCACATCATACATTCAGTACTCCGTTCTATTACATAGACTAAGTTTAAGGCTTTATTGTTATTATTACTATTATATATATATATATATATATATATATATATATATATATATATATATATATATATATATCCTACCTCAACACCGCCTTTAAATCCTTTTACTACTTCAATGTAAAATTTTAGCGAGATTTACTTGATTCCAATGAAATCTTGACTTATAAATCGGCTTAAAATTCACGAGACTCTAATCATTCATTTCCCTGATCGTCACAGAAACATTACTTTATACAGAGCATCGGACTAACGATACAGTCTGCCATTATAACCAATGAACAATGTACACCAAAATATTATGAAACCTTCGAACCTAATAATCAATACCATTAGGTATACGCCTCTTTCCCTCCTTCATCCTAGGCGACACCCTTCTAACCGAACTGACGTAAATGCTTTAAGACACCCGTCTGTCCAAACTGACACAAATGCTTTAAGAGTCGTAAACCCGTAGACAGATCCAATGTCATATAATATTTCAACACGAAATATATTAGCCTGACATCGCAGCACCAGCCAGGGGAGGCTTCAAATACACATCAATACCCTATTTTGTTTATTTCAAAACAAAAACAGAGTGTAATCTACATACATGAGCTACAGACAAAAAAGGAATAAATAAATTAAGACATTCCGTGTGGCAACAACAAAATCCACTACGTCACATCACAGGTTTCCCCTTCCCTCCCTCCCCTACAAGCACACAAAGCAGATGTTTGCTTTCATTTCGGTTCAACATAAGGATTCACTGGTGCAGCTTACCTACGAGGACACGAACTTTTGATGGAAGGTGTAAGGCTTGTGTGTGGTGAGGATGTGGCGTACGTCCCCCCCGACACAATCCCAAGATCCCAGCCCAGGAGCCGGCCACGGTGCTCCAGGTCACACAGACAACCGCGCCTCCCTCCCTCCCTCCCTCACCACTATTCCCTCAAACACCTAACTCCTCTTCTGCTAACATCTGTCTTACCCATATACAGCTTTTTCTTACATACATTTTCACAATTCTGTGAACAATACGATTCATTTTGGCCCAATTACGGCTCGGTATTGGACAACGCCATTCCAAGTTCTCCGTAGGGCTACATGAGCACTACAATACGTACTTGTATCACTCATCTGTTGTCGTCTACCAAACTACCATCAAAGGACCTTTATCAAGATGAATCTTTACATGTTAATGCCAAACACAGCGACCCCCAGCCATAGCACCATCATACGTGGATCCCTTATCACATTAATAATCAATATGATACATACATCGGGACGTGCAGACTACTACACAAAGAGATTCATTATTCACCCTTATCTATACAACAGTAAGATTCGTTGAATAAACCGGATGTAAAACCAGAAAATATCAAGGAAAATCAGCAATCAAGTGGAAGAATCTAATGTACTATTTCGTCTATGTGTACACAACAGTCATCCAACGGTAAGTAAACGCAATTCGTTATAGCCCTAGTACGCACTAGAGGAGGGAGGGTTCCGGCTGGTTTCTGTTTAAGCTAGCAACGGCAAAACGAGGGAACTCGGTGCACCTCATCTGGCAACACTGCCAACAACACCCCGCCATTTCTCGATCCCGTTAGTACGAACCCATCCCCCACACCACGGCAATAATGTCCCGGTTACTTTTTTCCTTCACATACATTCATTCGAGAATCGACCGAAAAAGAAAAAAAACATTATTCAATGGTATGACCTGATCACGGCAAAGAAGAAAAAATAACGAGTAACTTTATGGCATCAGTGTACGATCCTCTCTCTCTCTCTCTCTCTCTCTCTCTCTCTCTCTCTCTCTCTCTCCCCCACCGAACGAAAAACAAAGGTGTACTTTTGTCCCCATTTTACAGTACAATACTATGATAGTCATCAGTGACACTGACCACGTCGCTACACATGCAAGATGCCACATCAAAAGTAAAATACTTAAGAGGCCTCCTGGCAACATCGCCTTCCACCCCCTCCCCCCCCCCTTACAATGCCACCAGTTCCCATTCCTTAACAGACAACTACAACACCCAGCCCACACCATACTACTGATCATCAAAAAAGTAAAAAAAAAAAAAAATACGTAAATTTCCATCAAATCTGAAGCATTAAGAAAGCAGTTGGGGTATCAATCAAGATGCTCCAGGTGGGCGGGTGAAAATGCCTTGACCCAACAGAACCTCTGGCAACGAGGTAAGACCTACCAATATATCTTTTAACGGTCAACAACAACAACAACAAAAAATATCACTGCAATGCTCAATTACCTCAGCATATCTTAAAACCTGACTGACGCCTTTGCTAAATATGTTCAACCTCTCAAACCACGACGGCACGACCCTACAGCACGACTGTACGAACCATGAGGACGACGGTACGACCCCGAAGGTTATGACCCTTGAGCACGACGTTACGACCCTTGAGCACAACGACACGACGCTTGAGCACAGCGGTAAGACCCTTGAGTACGACGGTACGATCCTTGAGCACGACGGTACGATCCTTGAGCACGACGGTACGATCCTTGAGTACGACGCTACGATCCTTGAGCACGATGGTACGATCCTTGAGCATGACGGTACGATCCTTGAGTACGACGGTCCGATCCTTGAATACGACGGTACGATCCTTGAGCACGACGGTATGATCCTTGAGCACGACGGTCTGATCCTTGAGTACGACGGTACGACCCTTGAGCACGACGGTACGATCACTGAGCACGACGGTACGATCATTGAGCACGACGGTATGATCCTTGAGCACGACGGTACGATCCTTGAGCACGACGGTACGACCCTTGAGCACGACGGTACGATCCTTGAGCACAACGGTACGATCCTTGGGCACGACGGTACGATCCTTGAACCCGACGGTACGATCCTTGAGCACGACCGTACGATCCTTGAATACGACGGTACGATCCTTGAGCACGACGGTCCGATCCTTGAGCACGACGGTCCGATCCTTGAATACGACGGTACGATCCTTGAGCACGACGGTATGATCCTTGAGCACGACGGTCTGATCCTTGAGTACGACGGTACGACCCTTGAGCACGACGGTACGATCCTTGAGCACGACGGTACGACCCTTGAGCACGACGGTACGATCCTTGAGCACGACGGTACGATCCTTGAGCACAACGGTACGATCCTTGAGCACAACGGTACAATCCTTGGGCACGACGGTACGATCCTTGAACCCGACGGTACGATCCTTGAGCACGACGGTACGATCCTTGAGCACGACGGTCTGATCCTTGAGTACGACGGTACGACCCTTGAGCACAACGGTACGATCATTGAGCACGAAGGCACGATCCCTCGACATGCCGGTACGACCACCTGGGAATAATGTCTTTTGTGATAACCCTCAGCTTAAAAGTCACTCTACATAACCCTGAGGTTGTACCGCCGTGCTCAAGGACAGTACGGTCGTACTTCAGCCAAATAACAAAACGTCCTTGTGGGTACAGTAAGACCCAGTGTGGCTACAGTAAGACCCAGTGGTTACAATAAGACCCAGTGTGGCTACAGTAAGACCCAATGTGGTTACAGTAACATCCATGTGGCTACAACAAGACCCAGGTGGCTACAGTAAGATCCAGTGTGGCTAAAAGTAAGACCCATGTGGCTACAGTAAGACCTAGTGTGGCTGCAGTAAGACCCAGGTGGCTACAGTAAGATCCAGTGTGGCTACAAGTACGACCCAATGTGGTTACAGTAAGACCCATGTGGCTACAGTAAGACCCATGAGGCTACCAGTAAGAACATGTGACTACAGTAATACCCAGTGTGGCTACAGCAAGACCCAGTGTGGCTACAGTAAGACCCAGGTGGCTACAGTCAGACCCAGGTGGCTACAGTAAGACCCAGGTGGCTACAGTAAGACACATCTTCAAGTACACAATGATCAAGGAAACACTACCCACCCTGTTTGTAGGTGAAGCACCCGTGTTGTCTCACCTAACACTATGCATCAACATAGCCTCCACAACACCAGACCACTAACCACATAACCTTCCTCAACCATCAAGATAACTTGCCTTTACCATCAACAAGATAATCTTCCTCTACCATCACCAAGATAGCATTCCTCCACCAAGATAACCTTCCATCGCCATCACCAAGATAACCTTCATCCACCATCACTAATAGAGTTTTCCATCACGAAGATAACCTTCCTCCACCATCACGAAGATAACCTTCCTCAACCAAGATAACCATCCTCCACCATCACGAGATAATCTCCCTCCACCATCACGAAGATAACCTTCCTCAACCAAGATAACCATCCTCCACCATCACGAAGATAATCTCCCTCCACCATCACGAAGATAATCTTCCTTCACCATCACGAAGATAACCTTCCTCAACCAAGATAACCATCCTCCACCATCACGAAGATAATCTTCCTCCACCATCACGAAGATAACCTTCCTCAACCAAGATAACCATCCTCCACCATCACGAAGATAATCTTCCTCCACCATCACGAAGATAACCTTCCTCAACCAAGATAACCATCCTCCACCATCACGACGATAATCTCCCTCCACCATCACGAAGATAATCTTCCTCCACCATCACGAAGATAACCTTCCTCCACCATCGCCAAGATTACCTTCCAACATCACCAAGATAACCTTTATCCACCATCAAGATAACCTTCCTTTAATATCACCAAGATAATCTTCCAACATAAACAACCTTCATTCACCATCACCAAAACATTCATCCATCATCAAGATAACCTTCCTCCACCATCACCAAGATAACATTTCAACATCAAGATAAACTTACTCCACCATCGCCAAGAAACCCTTCCATTACCAAGATGGCCTTCATCCACCATCAACAAGATAACATTCCATCCACCATTACCCAAATAACCTTGCTCACCAAGATAACCGTCCAACATCACCAAAATTACATTCCTCTACCATCACCAAAATAATCTTACATCAACAAGATAACCATCCTCCATCACCAAAATAACCTTCCTCCACCATCAAGATAACCTTCCAACATCACTAAGATAACCTTCCTCTACCATCACCAAGATAACGTGCTTCTAAAATCACCAAGATAACCTTTCTCTACCATCAAGATAACCTTTCTCCACCATCACCAAGATAACCTTCCATCACCATCGCCAATATAACCTTCCTCCACCATCGCCAAGATAATCTTCCTCCATTATCACCAAGATAACCCTCCAACATCACCAAGATAACCTTCCTCCACCATCGCCAAGATAACCTTTCACCATCAATCCATCAAGATAACCTTACACAACCACTACATCACAAAGATAACCTTCCAACATCAACAAGATAACCTTCCTCCGCCATCACCAAGATAACCATCCTGCACCATCACCAAGAAACCTTCCTCAACCATCACCAGGATATCCTTCCTCCATCAAGATAACCTTCCTCCACCATTACCAAGATAACCTTCCTCTACCATCACCAAGATAACCTTCCTCCACCATCACCAAGGTAACCTTCCTCCACCATTACCAAGATAACCTTCCAACATCACTAAGATAACCTTTCTCGACCATCACCAAGATAACGGGCTTCCAAAATCACCAAGATAACCTTTCTCTACCATCAAGTTCACCTTTCTCCATCACCAAGATATCCTTCCATCACTATCGCCAAGATAACCTTCCTCCACCCACCTTTGGAGGGAGAAGTTCTTTGAGGAGCAATGACAGCCTTGCTCAATGTGACTTTACTACACCTCGAGGTGTAGAGTTCGGTAACACACACACACACACACACACACACACACACACACACACACACACATATATATATATATATACATATATTAATATATATATTATATATATATATATATATATATATATATATATATATATATATATATATATATATGTGTGTGTGTGTGTGTGTGTGTGTGTGTGTGTGTGTGTGTGTGTGTGGTTGGAGGTGTTGGAGGTTTGGCCTGGTATGTATGTACGTATATGGTGCAGTGTTGCCGTCAATATGGTCCAGGTTGCAGATGTGTTGCACCATTCTGGAGGAGGGCAGTAAAATGGGGTGGGTTACTCTACTGCTCATTACACAACACCATCATCCACAACACACTAACAACTTAATAACACCGCCATTAATCCAAATGTAGTCAAGGATTAACGACTTTCTCGTCCATCGCTGGTTCATAAGGTTCCCACCACAAACCGTGCGAGCCCTGGCTAAGAGAGAGAGAGAGAGAGAGAGAGAGAGAGAGAGAGAGAGAGAGAGAGAGAGAGAGAGAGAGAGAGAGAGAGAGAGAGAGAGATGGGGGAGGGGGGAAATTTATGGACTGGAAATATACGAGTCAATTTTAGAATTTCTTGGATATTATGAGAGTCCAGCAGGCCAACTCCAACGACAATTTATTGGCCAGTGAAGTAGATTTGTATTTCTTACTACAGACGGAGACGCTAGAGTGTGGCACTGCTTCTAGCACAGGGAGAGAGCCAGTAAGGAAGGAGGCACGTGCAGTGAACCACTGGAGAAGTGAGGTGACTGGCTGGCTGGCTCTGTAATCACTGTCTCCTTCCTTGCTGGCTGTTCTCATGCGCCATGGCCCGTAACACACTAGTGGTACTTATCTGTACCTCATGTAAACTTTCCCTATATGGTGGGAAAGAAGTATTATTCTAACTTCTCTAAAGGACTTTATCTTTCTGAACCTACACTGCGAGTATGCACTAATAATCCCTCATCGCTCGTTATACATTTTCATTTTTACTCATCAGTTTGGAGCTAACTTCCTCACAATCTTTCACACAACTCCTGCTTCAACAGTAGTACTACCCCTTCCTTAAGTCGCCCTAAGAATAACCCTAGACTTCACCCCCAAGACATTCCCAAACCTTTCTTACCCTTGTAACCTGAGCTTTGTCTCCCTCAGAGCCAAAACATCCAGGTTCCTCCGCGAAAATACAATACCTATCTCTCCCTTCCCCACACATTCACATCCACACACTTCAGCCTGAGCCTCGGCCAGCAGCACTTACAGGTCACCAGCCACTAGTACCTACAAGTCACCAACTAGCAGGACAAACAGGTCACCATCCAGCAGGACAAACAGGTCCCCAGCCAGCAGGACAAACAGGTCACCAGCCAGCAGGACAAACAGGTCCCCAGCCAGCAGGACAAACAGGTCCCCAGCCAGCAGGACAAACAGGTCCCCAGCCAGCAGGACAAACAGGTCCCCAGCCAGCAGGACAAACAGGTCACCAGCCAGCAGGACAAACAGGTCACCAGCCAGCAGGACAAACAGGTCACCAGCCAGCAGGACAAACAGGTCACCAGCCAGCAGGATAAACAGGTCACCAGCCAGCAGGACAAACAGGTCACCAGCCAGCAGGACAAACAGGTCACCATAGAATCAAATCAAAGACCATGACCATGAAAGTGTCATCAGATGGAAGAGGAAATAATAAAGTTCAAGAAAATAATGTTAACAAATTCAGAGACAATCCATATATTAAGTAGCTAGAAGGAACACGGTCTTATGATTGAAAAGCGGAAGAGATCAGAAGGGTCCTCAGTGGATGTTCTGGAGAACGTTCAACAAAAGAAAATGTCCACAACACAGACTCCAGAGACTATAAATAATAGTGAGCGGAGGAGTGAGTGCTGGAGCAGTTTCTGGGACTGCCGAACAGAACAAGGACAACATAAACACTGATGCAGTGAAACACTGAAACACAGGGACACATGAAAACAAGTAAAGCTGTGGAGAGAAGAGACAAAACAAGCAAGGATACTTTTGGCCCAGCAAAGATTGCAACAGACCAAAGTATACAACAGGGTCAACGCTTGTTGGCACAAAAATAAATGAATTATTGAAGTAACCAGAAACATGGAGGTTGACGAGTCAACACTGATGGGTCCATCACAAAAATATGAGTGCCACTGAAATGAAGTATGTAACTGAAGCAGGAGACAGTGGGAGATGAAACTTTACATTTCTGGTGATTGATGAAACCTTTTATTTCAGATAAAATGGAAAGGTGTAGAGGGAAGACATGCTACAGAGAAGCCATATACATTCATCATCAAAAGATACGAAGAAAATTGTCGTATATCGTCAGGGAACAAGGGACTGACCCACCAGTAATGGTGACTCAGGCAGGATCAGACTCTTTTAAACGTGTAGGAACTCACTGAGGTCCTCATCACGGGAGACAGACAGACGGAAGAGAGAAGCAAAGAATACAGGGCACAACACTGCAGACGTCACATGAAGCAAATGAGAATGACTGGGGAATGACTGATGAAAACGTCACACCGTAAGTAATGTAAACAAATGCAGATGGACTTGCCGTACAAGGCAGAGAGCTACGATGTGGTGATTTTGTTAGGAAAAACAAACCTGATATTGTTGGAGTTGTGGGGACAATACTTAATAGCGAGATAAGATCTCACCTGTTCTGCGTCCAGAACACAACACAAAAAGGAAAGACACAAACACAATGCAGGAGGAGGATTGCCCCTCGTAATAAGACACAAACTTAAGTTTCAGGAAATACTGGAAGATGGCCCGTTCAAACCACACAATGGGAAGGGTAACTGTAGGAGTGTCCTCGTTCAAAACAATTGGTCGACTGGATCTTGTGGACTTTCCAGAGAAGAGAGGAAAAACTCATTCATGCATTAATGCTCTCACAAAAGCGGATACCGACAGCTGTGTTGTGTGTGTGTGTGTGGTGTGTGTGCTCTCGTGACCCTACAAGGCAGGCGAACTGCCCCGGAGCAGAAGGGGATGGGGGGTTGAAACCCCTCTCAAGTCTACGCCAGGTAAGGTCGGGTCGGTGGTGTTCAAAGAATCTTAACGAACCAGAACGGATATACAGCGGTAACAGCGAGGCAAAAATCAGTATGGCAATTAAAGCGGTAAAACACGTACTTCTCAGAGGTAATAAAGCAATGATAACGGCGGACTTCAATTATAAAAGCGACAGACAGTCTGGGGGAATCTGAATCCTCAAAGCGACATAAGTTCTTGGATTGTTTACATACAAATTTCCTTCGTCATCAGGTTCATGAACATCCCACGATGAGAGGGGCTGATGCACATGATGAGCGGATCTTATCTTCACACAAACCAACCAGGAAATTGAAAATATGTGACACATCAAAGGGAACACAAGATCATATCCTTCACTCTGATTATGTGGTAAATGTAACGATGGGAAAAGAGCATACACGAGACCAGACTCACACAGGAGATAGAGACGTGGGAACTAAACACAATTCAATCATTTCTATAACAACAAAAACTGGGAAATAGAATTCAGACAACAGGGTATTATGACAAGTTTACTGTGGCGTGAGGATCTGTGTAATCTACAATGAAGGACTAGGATACAAGTGTATCTCTAGCCTCAAATACGGAGGGGAAGATGAAAAAAGAGAGATGAGTGACCCAATAAATGGTGGTAAAAAGGCGAAGGTACTTCAAAATATGCTGTGGAAAAGATATAGGCGACACTCTAGCCTGCCAGCATTTCATGGCATAAGATAACCAACAATAAGTATAGCAGGTGAGAAAATAGAAAGAGGAAACATTCTGAAAAGAGCATCGAAGACAAGAAAACAGACCATCGAAAACTCCAGAAGCACTCCAATAGTAAACAGTCAATTCAAGAACAGCTAATTATTAGGCTAAAGGATTCAGATGGAAGATGTCACGGTACCATGGCCTCGCCCTGAACGACGAGTGCAGACAGTGGACGACGCTTTAAAGCAACACGGAGCAGCATGGGGGCTGTAAGGTCTTAAGAGAGCACTGAATGTACAGAAAATATAAACAGAATACCAAAAGGTTCTGCCCCACATGTGCTGACGATGTGCACAGCTACACATGGAAGCAGAAACGGGCAACCATCGTAACTATTATGACAGAAGACCGGAGGGAAAACTGCACTGTCTTCATGACGGGTGTCGTCTGTAAAGTTGTGCACAAGATAGTCAAAGGAGAAACTAGCCAGTGAGGAGATAACATAAGATTTACGGAAAGGTTTTGCAAATCAGATCTCATGGATTCCTACAAGACAAAAGTAACATCTTAGCGGACTGCCTGTACTATATGAACTGCTGAAGGCATCTGATACTGTCACATAAGAGGCTGGTATAGAAAATGGATCTCATGGCAAGAGTAAGGGGGAGAATATTTCGATGGATAGAAAATCATTTTGATGGAAAGGATCAGAGACCGCACGTACAAGGAACCTTCTCTACATGGGTTAAGGTCAACAGTGGCGTGCCGCAGGGGTCTGTCCTGGGGCCACTGGTCTTCTTGAGCTACGGGAGTGACGTGCCAGAAGCACTGGACTCCTTCATGAACATGTCTGCGTATGATACCAAGGTCACGAGGGGAGTGAAAAGCAAAGAGGACTTCATCAAGCTGCAAAGGAACCTAAACAAACTCCAAATTTCGTCTGATACATGGGAGATGATATTCAACCCCGGTAAGGTAATGAGGATGCGTCACAGCGAAGGAATGCCTCAATATGAATACATCGAACAGGAAAGAAGCCGCTGGAATGTGTTTAAGAGGGGAACACATCGTCCCTAACCTCTCATCAGGTCCCACAGTAGGAAAATAGTCAAGGAGACAAACTTTCTTGTGATAAATCTTAGAAATGATCTCAAGTATATGGAAAAGCAAATATTCAGCAAGCTGTTCACATCCTATGTACGGCCAATCTCAAGTTTGGTCACCGCAATTAAAAGAGGTACAGAGAACTAACAGAGAAGGTCCAGAGGAAAGCAACAAAGTCGGTAGAGACCTTATAAATCCACCCAGGAGGGAGGACAGAAAGTGCGGGGCGACCCCATAAAACATTGAAGTTTTTAAACCAGCCTAATGACGTAGACAGTACACAGTTTTTAGAGAGATGTAAAGATTGGACCATCAGATGCAGAGATTGGACCACCAGATGCAGTATCATGAAATTAAGCAAAAAACTTGATAAAAAAAAAATAAAGAAATCCTTTTATATTATAAACTTCATCCACCTACCCTACGCCGCAATGTTGGTTCATTTTCCCTCTTCAATAGGTATTACTTTGGTTTTTGCTCCCGAGAGCTGGCTGCTTGTGTGATCTCCCAGCACTACCTAGACCACGCATTACTAGGTAAGCTGCTGCCTCTCATGACTGCTGTGTGGCCGAAGGCAATTCAACGTTGGGCCGTTTTGGTAACTGTTTCCTTCCCTACACCTCGAAGCTTTGGACCACTCATCCCCATCATGTCTTTCCAATACCTACAACTTAGAACTTTTTAAAGACAGGTTTTTCACTTCCCCAAAAATTCGAAAATCGTTTTCCTCTTGTCTTCTTTTTCCCTTTCATTAACCTCTTTATATTCTAATTAAGACCTGACCTTGATGGGGACTTTCGTCCATCAGTGGAGCCTTCAACACAGAAAAACAATAAATGAGACGTGGGTGACTGGAAGTAACTTAGTTATAAACAGTGAACGTGGAGGACATACACAAGTGTCAACTATCATATGATAATTGGGAGACTTCAACAGCCGAGCGCCCCACGAGTGGACAAGTTCCTCATCGTACAATATAAGTAAATAATTACTGGCCAGCAGGCGGAGGTACCGTCAGCAGGTTCAGGTCCCCAGCAACATCTTACCTGTAAAGACACAAGATCAACAAGTTACAATGGGATCTCAACACCAGTGTGGGACATGGTAAACATATATCAACGATTTACCAGCGGGCGTCCAGGCTTCGAACCCGGTCCTACAGCGAGGCAGGCAGACAGACAGACAGGACCAGGTTCGAATCCTGCACACCCATAAATACATTCTTTCTTTTTCTTCTTTCTTTCTGGTACTACCGGACTCCGCCTACATGAGGTTACACCGCGAGTGAAAAGTCACCTTTGGCGAGAGTGGATCATCGTCAGTTAACTATGCAGAGTAGAGTCATAAAACTTCTCGTTCCAAAGGAGTCCATCCTGTCCCTGCAGCCGAACGTAGCGCAGCTCTCAAGTTATAGGGGTCCCAGACTTACATAAAATATTAATAATTATAATAATAATAATAATAATAATAATAATAATAATAATAATAATAATAATAATAAACATAACAATAGATATGAGTTATATATTCCCACGACCCCTTACCACAGGGTTCCTGCGCGCGCTACAATCAGCAGCAGGTAAATGAGGAGGCTGTGTGTACTCCTTGCCGTCACCTGACCATGAGGCAATATGACCGAAGGTGACCTTATACCCGGCGTAGCCACATTCAGGCACGATATGGTAACGCCTACATACATACATACACACACACACTATATAATTTTCCAAAAGAAGGAACAGAGTGGGCCAGGTGAGGATATTCCAAAAAAGGCCCAGTCCTCTGTTCTTAACGCTACCTCGCTAACGCGGGAAATGGCGAATAGTTTAAAAGAAAAAAAAATATATATATATATATATATATATATATATATATATATATATATATATATATATATATATATATATATATTATCCCTGGGGATAGGGGATTAAGAATACTTCTCACGTATTCCCTGCGTGTCGTAGAAGGCGACTAAAAGGGGAGGGAGCGGGGGGCTGGAAATCCTCCCCTCTCGTTTTTTTTTTCTTCTTTTCAATTTTCCAAAAGAAGGAACAGAGTGGGCCAGGTGAGGATATTCCAAAAAAGGCCCAGTCCTCTGCTCTTAACGCTACCTTGCTAACGCGGGAAATGGCGAATAGTTTAAAGAAAAGAAAAAAAATAATAATATATATATATATATATATATATATATATATATATATATATATATATATATATATATACATATATATATATATATGCATGAGCCAAGAGGGTAATCTTAACAGGGCGATCCTGGCGCCTAAATTATCTCGAGTTATTTTTCTTTATGATCGATCCGCTGGTCTGGCTCTGCACCACACTACACAGGTGTGTGTGTGTGTGTGTGTGTGTGTGTGTGTGTGTGTGTGAGGGGCAACTAACACATACACGTTGGGTGTCTTCATCATGTGTCGTGGGTGTTGTGTACAACCTCGAGATATGATGAATCAGTCAGTCAGTGTAGGGGTGGGCGGAGGCCAGCCAGCACCAAGACGACAACATGTAACTCGCTCACGTCTGAGGAGCCAGGGGTTGGTTACATGCTGGTGTGTGTGTGTGTGTGTGTGTGTGTGTGTCGTGCCTGGTGGGCATCTGTTGGGTATAGATTACTGAAGTGGGGAAACACGGGTAAGTTCTCCATTATACTTAGTGGCTGAGGGTTAGTTATGGTGTGGTCTCGATGGTAAGGTTCTACTGCTGTTGTGTAAAGAATTATATACAGTGCTCTCTCTCTCTCTCTCTCTCTCTCTCCTCTCTCTCTCTCTCTCTCTCTCTCTCTCTCTCTCTCTCTCTCTCTCTCTCTCTCTCTCTCTCTCTCTCTCTCTCTCTCTCCTTAATAATTCATCTCTCCTCCGTTTTCTCAGACATATTGGCTAACGAGACGATACAAATTGTCTTCGTTCTTGTAGCCTGCTGCCTCGACTGTAACCATGACTGAATTCTGTAACTTACCACCTCACATGATGGCAAGTGGCAATCTTTAGGATCATAATATTCCCTACTGGATCGTCCAGCCTTAGTGCAGGTTTTCACTGTTCCCTAATTGGTCAGATGATTCGTACAGCAGAGCAGGTGATGTTTATAGTTCAGGACAACAATTATTGTGTGATGGTCTTCATTCCGTGGTCCACAACATGGCTGCCACACGCGAGTGGTCCAGTCTGTACCTCGTGTGTAGCTCCAGCAGCAGCAGCAGCTGTTCTTGGTCGCCTCGCACACCTGAAGATATCCTGTGTTGGGGGATCCAGGTGTGTCTTGCTGTAATTCCATGAATCAGGTTCTGAGGAAGGTGGAAGTGGTCCAGTCTTTACGTAGTGGCCAGCTACAGCAGCAGCTGTTCTTGGTCGCCTCGCACACCTGACGACCTCCTGTGTTGGGGGGATCCAGGTGTGTCTTGCCACGTAGCAGTCTCTGAGGCAGCTGGAATGCTCCAATGATCGTGTGATGATGACGTCATTGTTCGTGAAAAAAGTGGGTTTGGGAGGAGAGGTGGGCCTGCAGACCAGATTATTTCAAATTAAACGTTAGAGAAAGTGCTAGTGAACAAAGACAAGTGTCTAAAGCATTTACGGGTTACAGAAAGGCAATCAATATAGTTAATACAAAGGTTTGGAGAAAGTTCACTTTATATTGCGAGAATGGAAGACTTCTGAATGACTTTAGGTGCTTCTCATAACTGAAGCAGAGCACGTAGATGTAGAGGTAGATTGTTGCAGGATGGCTGGGTGTTTGGATATTACCAAGTTCGTTTCATGTTATGATGATGGGTATTACATGAGATGATAGCGATGGGATACTGAATGTGGAACAACATGAATGTCAGACCTCAGCTGTTATATGCAGATGACGCCGTAGTGTTACGAGACTCAGGACCATAAAGTGCATAGAACCACAGCAAATAAGAGAGCAGTACTCCATACAAGGACGAATCAATCCCTTGTATAAATGGAGCAACTGCTCAGAAGAGAAGTTTCGACATCTAAGCAGGCCATCCAGTTCTTAAGAGGCAGACTTAGCTATTCCTGTAATGTGGGGTTTTCAAAATACAGTGAATGTTACAGTAATACCAAGTATGTTCAATGAGTCATGATGTGGAATTACAGAACCGTCAAAGGAGAGAAGAGAGTTGCGAGGAGTTTTCGACAGAAAGATGGGTAGAAATTGGGTTTTGGAGGCATTATAATCAACTAGATTTCGTCTACCCCAATGAGATATCCTGTCTAAGTATGAGCTTATTGAAGAAGCTGAGTCAAGAGATGCAGATCGAGAGAGAGAAAAAGGAGCAGAATTGAAGGATGTGGATGAATGCGGTGTCGAGTCTTCAGCGTATGAGAGCACTGGATTATTTGTGGAGGAGAGAAAATCGTTGAAAAAAAAAGGAGAAAAAGTAAAGGGAACAAGTCAGAACCTTGAGGGACACCGCTGTTGATGGAGAAAGGAGAGGAGGCTGATCCATCCACAACCACAGAGATAGATCGGCCGGAGAGGAAGCTAGATATGGAAGAGCATAGTGAGGGAGGGAAGCCAAAAGAGGGAAACTTAGAGACGAGACCCCGATGCCACACCGTCAAAATCTCCAGATATATCAAGGGCAACTTACATATGACTTCCCAGAATCTTTCTGGGGTGATGACCAGACATCAGTAAGATAGGAAAGAAAATCACCAGTGGATCTCGCCTTACGGAAGCCATGCTGGTGGGCAGAGGTGTCTAAAGGTATGGGAATTGAGGAGGGACTCAAAGACTTAGGAAATAGTCGATGTCAAAGCAATAGGACGATAGTTAGAGGGATCAGAATTGCCATCCTTGTTAGGGATGTGATGTATTAATGCAAGCTTCCAAGGAGAAGGAAAAGTTGTTTCTATACAAAAACGACAAAGACGAGCAAGCACAGGTCTAAGTTCAGACGCATATCCTAACCTGAGCCAGGTACCCATTTTATCGACCAACTCCTAGGGAAGGATGGACACCTGGGTTGAATGTGGACGACTGCCGCAAACAGGATTCGATCCTATGCGCTCGACCACGGGCGGCCCGTGAATGCGAACACGACCAACATTCTTGCTTCTGAAAGAGGCAGGCTGTCACAATGCAATTTAACCTTGAATGGCGAAGACCTGAAAGTTGTGGATGAGGGCAGGTATGTAGCAGTGGTGGCCCAGCGTAGCACGTGAGGAGCTTGCTGAATATTTCCTTACTTATATTCTTGAACGTCCTCAAGCAGACAAGTGGCCCCTGAAGTACTCTCCTAGCGACAGGTTAGGGACGAGATCTACTTTCAAGACCCTCGAGCATAGAGATTCCTACAGCTTATCTCCTATTAAACAATATTCACATCAAGGCCTTCTTCCACAGTATACCCTCCTCCTTACCATCTTACCATACACTTACTCGGGTTGAATATCATCAACCTTGTATCACATCATCTTTGGAACTTGTCTCGGTCCCCTTTCAGCCGGATGAAATCCTCATCCATTTGGCATCATCAGCAAACGTGCACAGACAGAAGTCCAATCCTTCCGGTAAGTCATTCACATTAATGTAGGAGGATCGATGGTCCCAGAACTGAACCCTGAGGCACCCTAAACGTGAGCTCAAACCATCTCACATGACAAGCGTTCTGTGTTCCCCTTCCATGAAGAAATATCCAATGGATCAAGGTAGCTTTTCCCTTATTCCTGCTTGAAGATCCACCATCCGCAGCACCGTGTCCAATGCTCTGGCAGTTCAGACACAAGCAATCCACCCACACTTCAATACTCTAAAGCGAAGCTCACTCTCTCTTAGACATGTCAAAGGTCTGGTCCGGATGATGTTTATCCGTGCGTCCCTTTCACATAGTGTCTCTCTTGAAAGAAGTCATTCATTTGCTTTCTGATGATCTTTTCTACGACATTACGACTATGCTTGTCATGAAGACCTGTCTACGGTTCAGCATATCTTTGGTCTCCTTACTTGAAGACAAGTACGACACTTCCCCTCTTCCATTCCCTTGGCACTTTCCGTTTCTCCAGTGACAAGATGGCATCCTCAACAAAATTTGAGGTGGTCTGTCAGGAGTACCAACACCCACCTTCATCACATATGGAGATATATCATTAAGACCCTGAACCTTATGTGGGTCATGGACCTATTTAGTATTATTTCTATATATTTTCTAGATACTTCAATGATTTCTAAGAACTCCCCATCCCATCTCACTACTGCTAGGGCTAATATATCTTTCAATGAGAAAACGAGCTTATTCAGTTCCTACAGTCTTTATATTAACCTCTGAATCTTTGTTATAACAAAACTGTTTACTAACAAACAAGTTACTACAGATGCACAAGTGGAAAACTTCTGGACAGACTTCTGCCTTGTCTACAATTTTCTTCATTGTCTGTCTCTCCTTTCTTACTCT
>NC_092260.1:6841864-6859364 GCF_036320965.1 Panulirus ornatus
AAGATAAATTTTCAGGTAACCCAATCCCTCCCCCCCCAACACCGACCCCAAGCCTCTCCCGGCACCCAGCCTCTCTCTCTCTACTGAGAGAGAGAGAGAGAGAGAGAGAGAGAGAGAGAGAGAGAGAGAGAGAGAGAGAGAGAGAGAGAGAGCAACCGACCACGGAGCTCCGTACTACCACCTGGATATTGGAAAGGTTAGTGATGGCGGGCGCATTGTGCCAGTACTCCGTTGCCTATTAAGTTCCCCTCCTTGGCCCAGGTTGTTGTCTCTCCTTTACTGACCACACACACACACACACACACACACACACACAACGTTGGCTGTTGGCCTTCCGCCCACAAACACCACACACGTAACAATCATATCACCATATTCTCAACCCGATTTTCATGAGCGCTAAGCCCTAGCCCTTCGTCATAATCTTGCCATAATAACTAATAAGGAAAGCAGTGTGTTGTGTGTACTGTGAAAGCAGTGTGTTGTGTGTACTGTGAAAGCAGTGTGTTGTGTGTACTGTGAAAGCAGTGTGTTGTGTGTACTGTGAAAGCAGTGTGTTGTGTGTACTGTGAAAGCAGTGTGTTGTGTGTACTGTGAAAGCAGTGTGTTGTGTGTACTGTGAAAGCAGTGTGTTGTGTGTACTGTGAAAGCAGTGTGTTGTATGTACTGTGAAAGCAGTGTGTTGTGTGTACTATGAAAGCAGTGTTGTGTGTACTGTGAAAGCAGTGTGTTGTGTGTACTGTGAAAGCAGTGTGTTGTGTGTACTATGAAAGCAGTGTTGTGTGTACTGTGAAAGCAGTGTGTTGTGTGTACTGTGAAAGCAGTGTTGTGTGTACTGTGAAAGCAGTGTTGTGTGTACTGTGAAAGCAGTGTTGTGTGTACTGTGAAAGCAATGTGTTGCGTGTACTGTGAAAGCAGTGTGTTCTGTGTACTGTGAAAGCAGTGTGTTCTGTGTACTGTGAAAGCAGTGTGTTGTGTGTACTGTGAAAGCAGTGTTGTGTGTACTGTGAAAGCAGTGTGTTGTGTGTACTGTGAAAGCAGTGTGTTGTGTGTACTATGAAAGCAGTGTTGTGTGTACTGTGAAAGCAGTGTGTTGTGTGTACTGTGAAAGCAGTGTGTTGTGTGTACTATGAAAGCAGTGTTGTGTGTACTGTGAAAGCAGTGTTGTGTGTACTGTGAAAGCAGTGTTGTGTGTACTGTGAAAGCAGCGTGTTGTGTGTACTGTGAAAGCAGTGTTGTGTATACTGTGAAAGCAGTGTTGTGTGTACTGTGAAAGCAGTGTGTTGCGTGTACTGTGAAAGCAGTGTGTTGTGTGTACTGTGAAAGCAGTGTGTTGTGTGTACTGAGAAAGACGGACGGTGTTTCTCTACCAGCAGGAGCAGGACGTGAAGGTAGCGACATCCACACCACCACACAAACTCCTGTCTGTCGTTAAATAATAAATGGTACCACAAGATCTTGTGCGCCAGCGGCAAGAAATACCTTTAAACAAGGAGCTATTAGTTGAGGGCGGCCATCACTGACTGATGCAGCCAGTCAATACTAAGCCACACGCACCAATAACCTCCAAACTTCAACAGTAACAAAAGGAGATTTCTATCCTTATGACCAGGAGGTTAATACTGCCTGACCAAATGGACAATAATCTTTTCTCCCTCAACAGCCAATGTCCGACCAAATACTTTTTTTCTACAGTTACGTAAGGACCAACATTGAGAGACGTATGATTAATAATATCGATGGTAATGCTGCTGTGCGTGACAAAAACGATGCAAAATTAATTAGCGTCAAAGTTTGGCATCTCAGCCAAGCTCCTTCAAATGCGTGTGGTGTTGCCGTCTACCAGGTCCCGGATTTACTCTCGTTTTCTATACTATTGACCTCCTGCAAATAAGCCACACCAGATAATGATTATAAATTGATCATCTTTTTAGTGACAGCCTCCATTTCCTCAAACATATCTGAATCCTCCAGAGAGAGAAAGAATATCCCTTACGGTGAAGGGCAATGGATCTGAGTTACACAACACGATACAATATTTACTCCCCATTTACCATTCATTATTCAATCAATTATCTCAACGTCCATTACATCATTTAACTTTCCTAAGCTACATATATGCCACCGGGGTTCCATCTTATCCCAGGCCATATATATACCCGATCGCTTATCTATGCGTTTTCTTTTCGTCTCTTGAAAAGAAGGTAATAAGCCATTTCTTGTCTTCGTGATGTTGGAAATCATTTCTAAGGGCGACACCAGGAACCACCGCAGGAACCACCGGAGGAACCACTGTAGGAACCACCGGAGGAACCACCGGAGGAACCACCGGAGGAACCACTGTAGGAACCACAGCAGGAACCACCGCAGGAACCACCGGAGGAACCACCGCAGGAACCACCGGAGGAACCACCGGAGGAACCACCGGAGGAACCACTGTAGGAACCACAGCAGGAACCACCGCAGGAACCACCGCAGGAACCACCGGAGGAACCACAGCAGGAACCACCGCAGGAACCACCGCAGGAACCACTGCAGGAACCACCGCATTAACCATCGGAGGAACCACCGCAGGAACCACAGCAGGAACCACCGCAGGAACCACCGCAGGAACCACCGGAGGAACCACTGCAGGAACCACCGGAGGAACCACCGGAGGAACCACCGGAGGAACCACCGCAGGAACCACCGGAGGAACCACCGGAGGAACCACAGCAGGAACCACTGCAGGAACCACCGCAGGAACCACCGGAGGAACCACCGCAGGAACCACTGCAGGAACCACCGCAGGAACCACCGGAGGAACCACCGGAGGAACCACCGGAGGAACCACAGCAGGAACCACCGCAGGAACCACCGGAGGAACCACCGGAGGAACCACCGGAGGAACCACTGTAGGAACCACCGCAGGAACCACTGCAGGAACCACCGGAGGAACCACCGGAGGTACCACCGGAGGAACCACCGGAGGAACCACTGTAGGAACCACCGCAGGAACCATCGCAGGAACCACTGCAGGAACCACCGCAGGAACCACCGCAGGAACCACCGGAGGAACCACCGGAGGAACCACCGGAGGAACCATCGGAGGAACCACCGCAGGAACCACCGGAGGAACCACCGGAGGAACCACCGGAGGAACCACCGCAGGAACCACTGTAGGAACCACCGCAGGAACCACAGCAGGAACCACCGCAGGATTCACTGTAGGAACCACCGGAGGAACAACCGCAGGAACCACCGGAGGAACCACCGGAGGAACCACCGGAGGAACCACGGCAGGAACCACCGGAGGAACCACCGGAGGAACCACTGTAGGAACCACCGCAGGAACCACCGGAGGAACCACCGGAGGAACCACCGCCACACTACACATAAAAAGTCAATCCAAACTACTACAACCTCACGCGGGGCTGAGCAGCTGGCGGGAGGAGGTACGTGCGAAATACGGGCCCTTACCAGATAGCCCGGCTATCTGCTGACACACTGGATCTGAGATAAGGAAGAGCCTCTCCCACACACTTACTGCAGCTCTCTTAATCATCATCATCAGCAGCAGCAGTTAGCAGGGCACGAGGACAACGTGGGCACAAGTGTCGTGCCATCATGAGCCGGTGTTAACATTCAGTGCACGAGCAAGACTTACGCACTCAAGATAATGAGTGCATGTGCCACAACACCTAGTGTCGCACAGCCACATACGTGAATCACTTATCAATGAGTTTCTTCATATGAGACAATCGACTCAACTTCACCATTCCCGGATAAAACGTTAACGAAAACGTTACGTTACAGTTACCAACACACCAGAGGTTCCCATAACGTTAACGAAAACGTTACGTTACAGTTACCAACACACCAGAGGTTCCCATAACGTTAACGAAAACGTTACGTTACAGTTACCAACACACCAGAGGTTCCCATCATTACCCTGTACGGAGAATCTATGGGGGTCACTGGCCATATGGCATGGCCAGCGCCAACCTCATGTGTAGTTTTGTAGTTGGCGCGTAGCGATCACCGCAGGGATAACATGACCTACTGGAAAGCCGTAATTTTTTACTGTATGGGTTTGGAAGAAAGTATTTGACTGTACGTCAGCAATCCGCACGTTATGTGAGAAGAAAATGAGGCCAGCCAGGGAGAGGAACCTGACATCCACTGTACTGCTGGCTTAACGAGGCAACTTCGCCGTGTGATAATTAAACAAAAAAAAAAATAAATTGAATGAACTCCTCACAATACCTGGGCGGTAGTATGACGTCAGCGTTAGCGCGTAGCGTTCATCGCAGGAAAATGTGTTGTGAGGTGTTAGTGTAAGACGGAGAGATGGTATGTTTGCACGTTGAATGCCGACGACTGCCCACCACAAACTATAGAGAACATCCTGGGACAAAAGAATGGTACTTGACAGCCGACACACAAACTCCCGATACCCAGGCGGGTACAGTGCCGATACCATACCTCCCTGGTCCGTGGCTGCCGAACTACCTGGGAGAGAGAGAGAGAGAGAGAGAGAGAGAGAGAGAGAGAGAGAGAGAGAGAGAGAGAGAGAGAGAGAGAGGCAGTAGAGTGTGGCGAACACTACCCCACGAGGCGAGGACGCCCGGCCACGAGACACAATCAATAGGTCTCGCCCGTCTTAAAATACCACCAATAATGTGGCCGCTTCTTATGGTGGTGATGCAGGGAACCTCGTTCGGCACCATGTGAATACGAGAGAGAGAGAGAGAGAGAGAGAGAGAGAGAGAGAGAGAGAGAGAGAGAGAGAGAGAGAGAGAGAGAGAGAGAGAGAGAGTTGTTTCAGGAGGGACGTGCGTGTGAGCGAGCGTGACGGTAGGCAGGCAGGAGCGTGTATGTGAGTCACCAGGAACAACAAACATTCCTCCTCGTCCCAGCCATCACCAACCTCGCCTCCCTTCCACTTGTGAATCACCGTCATCACCATACCCCTTCCCCATCCTCAAACCCCCTCCCACAATGATGACTAGCCCCACACCACGTCTAACAACCCCTCCCCCCCCAGTCTATTCAGTCATCCATCCCTCCTGAAGCTCCCCCACCGAGAAGGGGGGTCACACCACCCACAACTACTCCAGGCCCCAGCCCTTAGGTTTAATTGGGTGGTTAGGAGAGGAGAAAGGAATGAGTTTGACAAGGGGAAGGGTACACGTGAGAAATGGATGATAGTTATAGTCTACACACGGACAGTATACAGGCTTACTGTCATCTGGAGATGGTTCGATGAATACGTACTTTTGGATGCCTTATTCACACACACCAGGCAGACTGTGTGTGTGTGTGTGTGTGTGTGTGTGTGTGTGTGTGTGTGTGTGTGTGTGTGTGCGTGGCGCGCGCGCGTGATGGCACCGGCAGTAAATCATTTGCAAACTAGTTTAAACAAAGCAGAGGAATGTTGTTTTCCACCTTGTCTTCTGCTCCCTAAGTGATATATAACGAATGGCTACACCACGCAATACTCGGCAAGCTGCTGCTGCGTCACATGATTACTGTGTGGCCGGTAACAACTCAAGGGTGGGCCGTTTTGATAACTGTATCTATCCCTACACCTCAAAGCTTTGGAACTCTAACCTCTCATATCCTCGCCAATAATTATGGACTAACACATTTTAAAAGGTTTTTCACTTACTCCAGAAGTCGTAAATACTTTCCCTCGTCTCTTTCCCATTCATTAATTTCTCTATATTCAAATTAAGGCCCAGCCAGCCTTGATGTGGATTTCTATCAGAGATTCGAGCGTCCAACGCTAAAAAAAATGAGAGAGCAAATTGCAATCATTGCACTGCTTGTTTACTAATGTGAAACAATCTAATGTAACAACATTAACTACCTAACCTAATCTAATCTAATCTACTTAAACTAACCTAACCTAACCTAACCTTACCTAACCAACCAACCTAACCCAAACTAACGTAACTTAACCAACCTACCCTAATCTAACCAACCTAACCTAACCAACCTAAACTAACAACCAACCTAACCTAAACTAACCAAACCAACCAAACCTAAACTAACCTAACCAGCCTAACCTAAACTAACAACCAACCTAACCTAAACTAACCTAACCAACCTAAACTAACCTAACCAACTCAATCTAACCTAACCAACAACCTAACCTAACCAACCTAACCTAACCAACCTAACCTAACCAAGTTAACCTAACCTAACTTGACCTAACCATATCACCCAGTCTTCCGTGTCAAACTATTATTAATTCTGTTCAAACAACCTAATAATTTCACCCATAAAAACTATGTAAAAAGAAATTAACTTGTAAATTCAGTATCTTTTATTCTCATACAAGCAATTATAATACCTCGATTACAGTGACTTTCTTTATGGTCATCATGAAGTAGAATACAGCACCAGCACATTAATCTTCAATACATTTTTTTACACAGAAAAGTAAGTGAATGTAGAGAGCTGTCTTGCTGCTGCAGACCTCCTCCCCCTGGCTCTTCAGTACACCAGCGCGCGCCTCGCAGCCACACAAGAACCCGGGGATATCTTCACACGCCATCATTTTAAGATATTTTCACGACTACGGCAATTTTTCAGAAGGGTCCATTTATGTGCGTGGACACAAATAATAACTAACTTGATAGAAAACGTTACAATGCACGATGTTTATGTGATAAAAAGGCCACTTCGAAGGTTCTAGTTTCTTGGAACAAAAATATCCTTTTTTGCTCGTGATTACGGCGGAGCAGAAGGCTGCCCACACGGGGAATTACCCCACTCCTGTGGGTGTCAGAAGATGCCCCTGGGCCTCGCCCATCATCACAGTAACACTTGTTTTCACGTGCAGCCGCGCCTTTACCTACAAGGATCGAGTTTGTTTACCAGACGAGCGTCATCCTCAGCGATCGATGGCAGCTGGCCAACACGCCACACTATAAACAATTTATTCCCCACTTGTCGTAAGCAGTATTAATATATGTCTCTTTTTATGTCATAAACTGATAAAAAATGACGGTTTTCATTCGTCGGCATCAATAAATACTTTAACCGATCTTGTTTTTTTTCTGAAAAGAAATGATGTACAAATATTTACATAATTGCATGTGTGTACCTCCGACGCTTGAGGATGTATATATAAAATGTACATAAACGCCATAAGAAATGAAAAAAAAAATCAGTTTTGTTGGCTGACGACCAAGGAGAAAGTTGGGAGGAAGCGGGTGATGCGTCCGCTCCCACGTACTAGAGGCAACACCATCAGCTAGCTACCTGCTCCCTCCTGAAGCAGAACGCCACATCTCTGGCTTAAAATACTCCCGGCCAACATCCGTGTGTTCCTCTCCGTCATGAACCCCCTACATCCACACTGCCATCTACTGTCATTATACACCTCAACACTCCCGCGCCAAAACACTGGCAGACAAACCTTTTATTTATAATATTCTGAAGACCTACCAGTCTGATATGTGTATCTAGTCACATCTGCGAACCTTGAACGTAATAACGCCTCCGGCTCAGCGGTCGTTTATAAAAATGTCTGCAAAGTAGCATGTCTTCACATTAGCCTCAGCACACCTGTAGATGTGTTCACATACTTCTGACATTTCAAACTGTGCATAATGCACCCTACCACCCCATCCCAACACAGATAACAATTTTGATGTGAAAAGATGTCGCTGATAAAGATTAAGATAAGAATAACTGTTCTATGACAGAGGAGTGTCAACACAGAGGACATGGGTGTGTATAGCAACATGGTGGAGGGAGAGCAAAAACTTGATTAGACCCAGAAATCCATTTTACAGGCAGACCCCTCGCTCACCCAGGCTATGAATACCTGACCCTGAATACCTCACATCTGACCTAAATTCACCAACTCCCGTTTCTTCCTCCAGATTTACCTAATATCTACAAACATCTGCTCCGACCTACTTCGTCAATATCAAATGCATACTACGGACTACAGGTAGACCGAGAAAGAGGAGGCCATAGATGGGAATAATAGCGGCGATGTTGGTAACTGTGCACAGCCCACATCCCGCCATACCTCAAGCCGCCTATTAAATATAACACTATCCACGGTGAGAACACACGGAACACGGTTTTGCCCATTCCCAGTACAAATAAAACTATACACAATCTGTACCATTAAACATGAAGAGAAAAATTGAAAGAAAAAAAAAAAGCAGCCATTGCCAGTAGAATGTCGCCTTCTAACCCGACCCAGAGCCTGGCTACCTTCCACTACACCCTTCCCACCATCTCCTATCCTTTGTCCCCGGCACAACGATACACTCATCCTCACATTTCCTGGTTTATCAGTACGTACGTACGTACACCCAGGGTTCGGAACCTCCAGCACATACCAGACCACCATGGCCATCTGGTGGAGATGGTCAACACCTGCTCTACGCCATCAGCATATGGGAACACATACCCTAATTCCTGAAGACGAGATAACCATGTTAATGATGAAGCAAATGTGACGCGAAGTCATGACAAGTATAAAGACAAGAAAGTTGGTATATTGAAAACTCCCGGTCCGCCTACATCGCTGGGGGACGGGGTGCTGGTGGTCTGCTGGGGTGGGGCGGGTTCAAGCGTGAGCCGCTCGTCCGGCAGTGCAGGCAGGGCGGACGCTGCCGGCAGATATACACAACCGTCGTACTAAAATTTATAGACGCGAAAACAATTACTTCGTTTTCTGACCATTTACATACACTCCGAAAACTATTGATACACACATGCACATATAAGGGTGAATGCATTATAATAATAATAATAATAATAATAATAATAATAATAATAATAATAATAATAATAATAATATAATAATAATAATAATGTTTACTTAACCAACTAAAAGCTCAAAATATAAACAAATAAAAAAGTGGGACTTTAAGAGGAGTGGATATAATTCCATGGAAAGTCTGAAAACAAATACCATGGGGGAGATTATTACTTTACTTATTACTTATAATAATGAAAATGATTGAGATAAGGCTTTTCTTGCAGCGGTCTAAAAGGAGCGAGCGAGTACTGGAATGGTAGCAGCAGCTGTGGTGGTGGTGAAGGTGAGAGCCGGCCGGTGTGGCAGTTTCATCTCGAACTGTCTGACGAGGTCCAGGTGATCATGATGGCTGGAGGGAGTCAGGAGGATGTGTGCAATTACTGGTATTTACTTGTACAGTAAAGCAGGAAGTCTTACACTGGTGGGTCCCCGTCTCTTGAACTTTCCCTCTTACAACTTTTTAATCTTTCCCTGTCCTATCCATATTCACTACCTCGTAACTCAGTTTATAGCTATCACCCCGCTATACTATACAACTACTTCTTTACACCCTTACTTTACGTTGTTAAATTCACGTTGTTCTGTTACTAAATTCTTCAAGCCATGTTCGTTGTCTTCGTCATGGAACTGGCTCAAACACTTAAAGGTTGTGATCAGGTCACCCCTCACTCTTCTCTCTCACATGACAAGTAAACTTTCCAGCCTCTAAGTCTTTCCCTATGAGTAAGCTCTCACAATACCTGGTATCATCATCACTTGAAGTGCACATGTTTCCTAATCCATCTTTCAAAATCACGGTGACATCTGGCGAATTTATTTCTTTGTTGTTCAAGTAACCAACCACGTTCCATTTTATTAATTACATTTGAAAAATACTATAAATCTATCAACTTGCCGGCCTTTCTCCTTACATTATTTTACTGAATCTTTAACATTTGTTGCAGGTTAACAATTTTACCACCTCATCCATATTTCCGTGTAAACTAGACTGGCAGAGGATAACAGACACTCACTCACACACACACACATTATATGAATATATATATATATATATATATATATATATATATATATATATATATAATATATATATATATAACGTTTGAAAGTGTCGGCAACACTCCACCACCACCCAGGCTCACACGCGTGAGAGAGAGAGAGAGAGAGAGAGAGAGAGAGAGAGAGAGAGAGAGAGAGAGAGAGAGAGAGAATGACGGTGAAACGGGGCTAGGAGGTATTAGGTGCGAGTATAATGGGGTTGCTAGGGGGGGTTGACTAGGGGGGCTGGGGGGCTAAAAGGACGTTGGCTTGCGGAAGGATAAAAGTAGGTAGGCTGGCTGGGGGCTAGATGGGGGGATGAAAATGGGTAGGCTAGTTACCTGGGTGGGATGAGATAGGGTTCAGAAGGATGGGGAGTGTGAGGCTACAGAGGACGCATCAGGGTGGGGGCAAGAGAGGATAGTGCAGTGTGGGAGAGAATGATGAATTAGGATAGAGATGGGAGAAGAATGGGACCCCAGAGAAGGGATAGCAGCAGGGGAGAGGAGGTGGAGTGGGTCTGCAGGAACGGATGACGGGAGAGAGCAGTTGTTAAGACTAGGTGAGGGAGAGAATGATACGTTACAATGGATAGACGTGAACAAGAATAGTGAGGACGAGTACGGGGAAGGGGGAAGGAGAGAGAGGATGGTATGAGGGACAGACTGTGAGGGAGGGAGGTAGAGGCTAGGGAGAGACAACTGGCTGTGAGGAAGAAGGGAGAGGCTAGGGAGAGACGACTGGTTGTGAGGAGGGAGAGCCTATGGAGAGATAATTGGCTGTGAGGAGGGTGGGAGAGGCTAGGGAGAAACGACTGGATGCGAGGAAGGAAGGATAGGCTAGGGAGAGATAATTGGCTATGAGGAGGGAGGGAGAGGCTAGGGAGAGATAACTGTCTGTGTGGAGGGGAGGCTTGGGAGACGACTGGCTGTGGGGAGGGAGGGAGAGGCGACTGGCTATGTGGAGGGAGGAAGAGGCGACTCGCTGTGTGGAGGGAGGGAGAAGCTAGGGAGAGACGACTGGCTGTGTGGAGGGTGGGAGAAACTAGGGAGAGATGATTGGTTGTGTTGAGGGGGATGGAGAGGCTATGGAGAGATGACTGGCTGTGTGGAGGGAGGGAAAGGCTAGGGAGAGAAAACTAGCTGTGTGGAGGGAGGGAAAGGCTAGGGAGAGAAAACTGGCTGTGTGGAGGGAGGGAGAGGCTAGGGAGAGATGACTGGTTGTGCGGAGGGAGGGAGAGGCTAGGGAGAGATGACTGGCAGTGTGGAGGGAGGGAGAGGCTAGGGAGAGATGACTGGTTGTGCGGAGGGAGGAAAAGGCTAGGGAGAGACGAATGGCTGTGTGGAGGGAGGGAGAGGCTAGGGAGAGAAAACTGGCAGTGTGGAGGGAGAGAGAAGCGAGGGAGAGACGACTGGTTGTGCAGAGGGAGGGAGAGGCTAGGGAGAGACGACTGGCTGTGTGGAGGGAGGGAGAGGCTAAGGAGAGAAAACTGGCTGTGTGGGGGGGAGGGAGAGGCTAGGGAGAGACGAATAGCTTTGTGGAGGGAGGGAGAGGCTATTGAGAGATGACTGGCTGTGTGGAGGGAGGGAGAGGCTAGGGAGAGATGACTGGCTGTGTGGAGGGAGGGAGGGAGAGGCTAGGGAGAGATGACTGGCTGTGTGGAGGGAGGGAGGGAGGGAGAGATGACTGGCTGTGTGGAGGGAGGGAGAGGTTAGGGAGAGATGACTGGCTGTGTGGAGGAAGGGAGGGAGGGAGAGGTTAAGAAGGCGGTATAGTAATGAGGGGAGACCGTACTGAACTGAAGGGAGCACACCGTCTGTTTCTGGAAGGGGGCACACTGCCAGTGTGAGGAAGGGGGCACACTGCCAGTGTGAGGAAGGGTGGACACTGCCAGTGTGAGGAAGGGGGCACACTGCCAGTGTGAGGAAGGGGGCACACTGCTAGTGTGAGGAAGGGGGCACACTGCTAGTGTGAGGAAGGGTGGACACTGCCAGTGTGAGGAAGGGTGGACACTGTCAGTGTGAGGAAGGGTGGACACTGTCAGTGTGAGGAAGGGGGCACACTGCTAGTGTGAGGAAGGGGGCACACTGCCAGTGTGAGGAAGGGTGGACACTGTCAGTGTGAGGAAGGGGGCACACTGTCAGTGTGAGGAAGGGGGCACACTGTCAGTGTGAGGAAGGGGGCACACTGCCAGTGTGAGGAAGGGTGGACACTGCCAGTGTGAGGAAGGGGGCACACTGTCAGTGTGAGGAAGGGTGGACACTGTCAGTGTGAGGAAGGGGGCACACTGCTAGTGTGAGGAAGGGGGCACACTGCCAGTGTGAGGAAGGGTGGACACTGTCAGTGTGAGGAAGGGGGCACACTGTCAGTGTGAGGAAGGGGGCACACTGTCAGTGTGAGGAAGGGGGCACACTGTCAGTATGACGAAAGGGGTACACTGCCAGTGTGAGGAGGGGTGGACACTGTCAGTATGAGGAAGGGGGCACACTGCTAGTGTGAGGAAGGGCACATTCACAGTATGAAGATGGCACACTGGCAGAGACCTGGGGTGATGGGATGAGAGGCCTGGGGTGATGGGATAAGAGGCCCAAGGTGATGAGATGAGAGGCCCTGGTGATGGGATGAGGGGCCTGAGGTGATGGGATGAGGCCCGGAGTGATGGGATGAGGCCCGGAGTGATAGGATGAGAGGCCTGGGGTGATGGGATGAGGTTCCGAGGTGATGGGATGAGAGGCCTGGGTGATGGGATGAGATGCCGGGGTGATGGGATGAGTTGCCGGGGTGACTGGATGAAATGCCTGGGGTGATGGGATGAGAGGCCCGGAGTGATGGGATGAAAGGCTTGGGTGATGGGATGAAGTGCCTGGGGTGATTGGATGAGGCCGGGGTAATGAGATGAGGCCTGGGGTGATGGGATGAGAGGCCCGGTGTGATGGGATGAGAGACCTGGGTGACGGGATGAAATGCCTGGGGTGATGAGATGAGAGGCCTGGGTGATGGGATGAAATGCCTGTGGTGATGGGTTGAGTGGCCTGGGGTGATGAGACATGAGGTGATGGGATGAGAGTTCTGGGTGATGAGACCCGGGGTGATGGGATGAAAGGCCTGGTGGTGAGAGGCCTGGATTGATGGGACGAGAGGCCTGGGGTGATGGGATGAGTCTTGGGGGTGATGGGATGAGAGACCTGGGGTGATGGGATGATGGGCATGGAGGTCATAAGGTTGAGGTGAGGAAGTGATGGGGACAGAAGGCGTGGGGGTGAGGAGACGAGTGAGGGGGAGGGAGGGAGAGAGAGGAGCGTTACTAGCCTGGGGTGAGAACTGGTCATGTGGGAGAAAGGCAAGATATTCGTGACGGGAGAGGAGCCAGGCTGGGGTGACAACAGGAGTGGTGGAAATAAAGGTGAGGGGAGAATATTGCTGCAAATGAGGGGAGTGTTTTGAGAACGGGTGGGGAGGTTGGGTTGGGGGGGCGGTCATGGCGATGAGTGACTCACGAGAGTGGGGAGGAAGGGAGAAGGGGAGGGGAAGAGACGTCGGGGAACAAGATGGAGATATGGAACTGGGGTGAGGGGATAATGGGGACTTAGCCTGGGGTGAGGGGATAATGGGGACTCAGCCTGGGGTGAGACTTTGGCAAGAGCAGGGGGTGGGTAGGAGGGGCGCGGTAATGGAGGTGGGAAGGACGCAAGTGGGTGAGACACAGCAGGGAGTAGTGGTGACGACGGTGAACTGGTAGTTAGGAACCAACCCTCCCCTAACCACCTTTCTAACCAACTTCTTCAGGGAGTAGCAAGACTTGGGGGGGGGGGACCCGCTACAGGTGACGTAACAAGCTGGGCATATCTGTAATAATGAGACAAGCTCACACAACAAGCCTCAGTAATCACCCCAGTGTGGAGCGTAACACCACGCTAACAGCCAAATACCCAGACGCTAAACCCAATATACTTTTCCTCGACATATTACCCATCGAGGCACGCACGCACGCACGCACGCACCAACCAATTTTTATATTTCGCGTACAATAATAACTATCACACAATTGAAGTCATCATAATACCAAAGGCAAAGAGAAGGCATTATTAAAGATGGACACATACATATTTATAAATATATATATATATATATATATATATATATATATATATATATATATATATATATATATATATATATATATATTTCTTTTTTCTTACTTTAATACCCAACAAGTGGCCGTTATAGGCGGTGGTCGGCCCAGACGGGTGCACTGTGTGGCCCGGGCGCAGGAGGAGGTACGGCGCTCCCAGGCGCCTCCCTCAGCATCCACACTGTTCCCCCAGGAAAGCCTGGATTGAACATTTACCTTGCTCTACTGACTGAGGACGTCATATGTATTAAATTCCATTTCTATATACCAGTGAACTACCCATACTACAGGACTTCCGGCCCTCCGTACTATGTCTTGTGAGGAATTCTCACTTGCGATGCCAATCGACCTTGGCCGAAGGTAATGTTGCACACGTCGCCACCCAACTTGTCTGTACGTCAGCAACAGCCGTACCACAGACACACACACACACACACACACACACACACACCAGCCAGGTGCATCATAATACACCTTTACTATGGCACAAAATGACAATGTGACTATAACAAGAGGGCAACAGACAGGTCATGAGGCATGAGGAGGTTGCCATACCACACTTGTATAACTAATTATCAGTAATGACGGTCAACATCCACACAAGCAGCTACTAATGCCCGTCATCACGGCCACCGTTCTCCTCTCGCCCCATATTCAGCGCGGAATTTCAAACGTTGTCGTCTCGCCAATTTATTTCGTGAATGAAAATTCTGGGGAAGATTAGCGACAACGACCCGGGAAGGCGACCCACACAGTCCTAGCCAACGGACGTACGTATACAGTCATCGCCCCCCCACACACACATGACCTTATCGTTATCTTCCAACAAGTTTTTTAAAAAAACGAAAGCTTGTGCTTCGTAGGACCTCATACACCAGCGACTGGTCAGGCTGAAAACTGAGTGTTAACCTTATTACACATTTATCATTATTTGGTCTTCAGAGGATCTTCCATATTCTTTCCTTCCACTGATTATATAGAGGACTTCTGCGCCTCTTCCAGTGGTGTCTGTGGCCAGACCAACGTGCCTGGAGGTCGGTGTGTGTGTGTGTGTGTGTGTGCCGGGTCTGACGCAGGCTGGGGAGACAGACGGTACTACCAACGAAGCAGGAGAACGAAGCAGAGGCGGGGACGATCGAACACCTGCTTCGGTTATGACGGTTGATGGGATAAAGTCCCTCAAGGAAATAAGTTTTGAAATTCCTTACCTTAATTTGTGATATATAATCACGCTACGTTAATGACCACAACCAAATGGTTCCATGTGCTCTGCCAACTATGAAAGGGAAATGAAATAGTTCAAAACATATATGATTGTGTTAGTGTTGAGAATGAACCACATGGCCAGTCAACAGCTTCAAATTAACACAAACGCAAAATATCAGAAATATTGTACATATCTGTTGAATACATGAGCTGTCGAGTTCCACTCCCCTGACCTCTTCAACCAGCAGTTACTGTATAAACACTGTTCTTATCAAAGTACAGCATTTCTTCTTTTCCTCCAACATTTCTTTTATTACAAGTTACAAAGATCCATTCCATTACAAGTGTTACAAAGATCCATTCCAAGTGTTACAAAGATCCATTCCATTACAAGTGTTACAAAGATCCATTCCATTCCAAGTGTTACAAAGATCCATTCCATTACAAGTGTTACAAAGATCCATTCCATTCCAAGTGTTACAAAGATCCATTTTTACTCCCCATTCCAAGTGTTACAAAGATCCATTCCATTCCAAGTGTTACAAAGATCCATTCCATTCCAAGTGTTACAAAGATCCATTCCATTCCAAGTGTTACAAAGATCCATTCCATTACAAGTGTTACAAAGATCCATTCCATTCCAAGTGTTACAAAGATCCATTCCATTACAAGTGTTACAAAGATCCATTCCATTCCAAGTGTTACAAAGATCCATTCCATTCCAAGTGTTACAAAGATCCATTCCATTCCAAGTGTTACAAAGATCCATTCCATTCCAAGTGTTACAAAGATCCATTCCATTCCAAGTGTTACAAAGATCCATTCCATTCCAAGTGTTACAAAGATCCATTCCAATACAAGTGTTACAAAGATCCATTCCATTCCAAGTGTTACAAAGATCCATTCCATTCCAAGTGTTACAAAGATCCATTCCATTCCAAGTGTTACAAAGATCCATTCCATTCCAAGTGTTACAACGATCCATTCCAATACAAGTGTTACAAAGATCCATTCCATTCCAAGTGTTACAAAGATCCATTCCATTCCAAGTGTTACAAAGATCCATTCCATTCCAAGTGTTACAACGATCCATTCCATTACAAGTGTTACAAAGATCCATTCCATTACAAGTGTTACAAAGATCCATTCCATTCCAAGTGTTACAAAGATCCATTCCATTCCAAGTGTTACAAAGATCCATTCCATTCCAAGTGTTACAAAGATCCATTCCAATACAAGTGTTACAAAGATCCATTCCATTCCAAGTGTTACAAAGATCCATTCCATTCCAAGTGTTACAAAGATCCATTCCATTCCAAGTGTTACAAAGATCCATTCCATTCCAAGTGTTACAAAGATCCATTCCATTCAAGTGTTACAAAGATCCATTCCATTCCAGTGTTACAAATCCTTCCATCCAAGTGGTACAAAATCCTTCCATTCCAAGTGTTACAAAGATCCATTCCAGTCATGGAGTCTATCTGCAAGTCCTACTTCCATCACAAACTGGTGTTAAAGTCGCTAATGCACAAGTCACATGTTCAGATATGAAGTCTGGGTGCTCACCATGACGTGTTAGATGTCTCTTCGCTACTGACCCATGTTAGATGTCTGATGCACTGACCCATGTTAATTTGGTCTCCACTGAGATGTCTGCTACCCATGTAGATGTCTGGGGTGCTACCTGACCATGTTAGATGTCTGGGCTGCTACCTGACCCATGTTAGATGTCTGGGCTGCTACCTGACCCATGTTAGATGTCTGGGCTGCTACCTGACCCATGTTAGATGTCTGGGCTGCTACCTGACCCATGTTAGATGTCTGGCCTGCTACCTGACCCATGTTAGATGTCTGGGCTGCTACCTGACCCATGTTAGATGTCTGGGGTGCTACCTGACCCATGTTAGATGTCTGGGGTGCCACCTGACCCATGTTAGATGTCTGGGGTGGTACCTGACCCATGTTAGATGTCTGGGGTGCTACCTGACCCATGTTAGATGTCTGGGGTGCTACCTGACCCATGTTAGATGTCTGGGCTGCTACCTGACCCATGTTAGATGTCTGGGGTGCCACCTGACCCATGTTAGATGTCTGGGCTGCTACCTGACCCATGTTAGATGTCTGGGGTGCCACCTGACCCATGTTAGATGTCTGGGTGCTACCTGACCCATGTTAGATGTCTGGGGTGCCACCTGACCCATGTTAGATGTCTGGGGTGCTACCTGACCCATGTTAGATGTCTGGGGTGCCACCTGACCCATGTTAGATGTCTGGGGTGCTACCTGACCCATGTTAGATGTCTGGGGTGCCACCTGACCCATGTTAGATGTCTGGGCTGCTACCTGACCCAT
>NC_092260.1:6864364-6906864 GCF_036320965.1 Panulirus ornatus
ATATAACTTTGTTGGAACCACTATTCCTTCAAACATACCCATTTCTGCTCTCCGAGATAACTTTCTCGCCTTCCACACATTCTTCAACGCTCCCAGAACCTTCACCCCATCCCCCACCCTGTGACTCATTTCCGCTTCCATGGTTCCATCCGCTGCTAAATCCACTCTCAGATATCTAAAACACTTTACTTCCTCCAGTTTTTCTCCATTCAAACTTACCTCCCAAGTGACTTGTCCCTCAACCCTACTGAACCTAATAACCTTGCTCTCATTCACATTTACTCTCAGCTTTCTTCTTTCACACACTTTGCCAAACTCAGCCACCAACGTCTGCAGTTTGTCACCCAAATCAGCCACCAGTGCTGTATCATCAGCGAACGATATATGACTCACTTCCCAAGCCCTCTCATCCACAACAGACTGCATACTTGCCCCCTCTCTCCAAAACTCTTCCATTCACCTCCTTAACAACCCCATCCTCAAACAAATTAAACAACCATGGAGACATCACACACCCCAGCCGCAAACCGACATTCACTGAGAACCAATCACTTTCCTCTTTTCCTACTCGTACACATGCCTTACATCCTCGATAAAAACTTTTCACTGCTTCTACCAACTTGCCTCTCACACCATATATTCTTAATACCTTCCAAACAGCATTTCTATCAAACTCTACCATATGCCTTCTCCAGATCCATAAATGCTACATACAAATCCATTTGTTTTTCTAAGTATTTCCCACATACATTCTCGAAAGCAAACAGCTGATCCACACATCCTCAACCACTTCTGAAACCACACTGCTCTTCCCCAATCTGATGCTCTGTACATGCCTTCACCCTCTCAATCAATACCCTCCCATATAATTTACCAGGAATACTCAACAACCTTATACTTCTGTCATTTGAGCACTCACCTTTATCCCCTTTGCCTTCGTACAATGGCACTATGCAAGCATTCCGCCAATCCTCAGGCACCTCACCATGAGTCATACATACATTAAATATCCTTACCATCCAGTCAACAACACAGTCACCCCCTTTTTTTAATAAATTACACAGCAATACCATCCAAACCCGCGGCCTTGCCGGCTTTCATCTTCCGCAAAGCTTTTACTACCTCTTCTCTGTTTACCAAATCCTTTTCCCTCACCCTCCCACTTCGCACACCACCTCGACCAAAACACCCTATGTCTGCCACTCTATCATCTAACACATTCAACAAACCTTCAAAATACTCACTCCATCTTGTCTTACGCACTTGATTTACCTCCTTCCAAAACATCTTTTTATTCTCCCTAAAATTTCATGATACTCTCTCACCACCTCTCATTTGCCCTCTTTTCACCTCTTGCACCTTTCTCTTGACCTCCTGCCTCTTTCTTTTATACATCTCCCACTCATTTGCACTATTTCCCTGCAAAACTCGTCCAAATGCCTCTCTCCTCTCTTTCACTAATAATCTTACTTCTTCATCCCACCAATCACTACCCTTTCTAATCTGCCCACCACCCACGTTTCTCATGTCACAAGCATCTTTTGCGCAAGCCATCACTGCTTCCCTAAATACATCGCATTTCTGTCCCACTCCCCTTACGTCCTTTGTTCTCAACTTTTTCCATTCTGCACTCAGTCTCTCCTGGAACTTCCTCACACAAGTCTCCTTCCCAAGCTCACTTACTCTCACCAGTCTCTTCACCCCAACATTCTCTCTTCTTTTCTGAAAATCTCTACAAATCTTCACCTTCGCCTCTACAAGATAATGATCAGACATCCCTCCAGTTGCACCTCTCAGCACATTAACAGCCAAAAGTCTCTCTTTCGCGCGCCTATCAATCAACACGTAACTCACATACGTATACTTATGTATATCTCTCTTTTAAGCGTTACGAACAGAGGAGGGAGCCTTAGAGGGAGGGGAAGATTTCCAGCCTTCCGCTCCCTCCCCTTTTAGTCACCTTCTACGACACGCAGGGAATACGTGGGAAGTGTTCTTTCCCCCCTGTCCCTAGGGATAATATATATATATATATATATATATATATATATATATATATATATATATATATATATATATATACCAATCCCTGGAGCACATCAGTACAGGGGGTGCCGGGTGACGTGACCCGTACAAGTCTACGCTACTCATACTACACCTTCGCCTCCCTCACCACCGCACTAACGGGATACACTCCACCAACTCCTGACCTTTCACCCTCGTTGCCCAAGTGAGGTCATAACCTGCCCACCTGTTGAGGGATGCACGCTCCCACTAACGATCCTCAAACTTTAGCTGCCACAATCCTGGGTCCCATCACGACGTGGTCCAGACCCACACAAGTATCAATGCACTGTGGTATCTGTCATCCGGTGTCTGGTCAGTCAGCAGTACGTGGGGAAATTCCACCGGTGGTTAACACGTACGACCCGGGAGTAATGGTTTGAAACAGCTGTTACGAACTACAGGTGTTGTCAGTCCTAGACTCCACATAGCAAGATCGGGGAAAGATGGCTTACAAAGATGAACGGAATATTTCTGAACAGCTTTACAATTTTGCTGACGTTCAGTCTTCACTAACAGTCTGGAAATACCTACAGCAAATATATAATATTCTTACCATCTCAGACCAGCTACAACGAAAGACAACAGAAAATCATCAAATGTTCACTAAGACAACACCGTACTGTGATCATTTCACGATCTGGTTTAAGACCGCGTCCCACCCAGATGCTCCCTGCCTCACACCAGTGGTGCTCGTCCCACCCAGATGCTCCCTGCCTCACACCAGTGGTGCTCGTCCCACCCAGATGCTCCCTGCCTCACACCAGTGGTGCTCGTCCCACCCAGATGCTCCCTGCCTCACACCAGTGGTGCTCGTCCCACCCAGATGCTCCCTGCCTCACACCAGTGGTGCTCGTCCCACCCAGATGCTCCCTGCCTCACACCAGTGGTGCTCGTCCCACCCAGATGCTCCCTGCCTCACACCAGTGGTGCTCGTCCCACCCAGATGCTCCCTGCCTCACACCAGTGGTGCTCGTCCCACCCAGATGCTCCCTGCCTCACACCAGTGGTGCTCGTCCCACCCAGATGCTCCCTGCCTCACACCAGTGGTGCTCGTCCCACCCAGATGCTCCCTGCCTCACACCAGTGGTGCTCGTCCCACCCAGATGCTCCCTGCCTCACACCAGTGGTGCTCGTCCCACCCAGATGCTCCCTGCCTCACACCAGTGGTGCTCGTCCCACCCAGATGCTCCCTGCCTCACACCAGTGGTGCTCGTCCCACCCAGATGCTCCCTGCCTCACACCAGTGGTGCTCGTCCCACCCAGATGCTCCCTGCCTCACACCAGTGGTGCGCGTCCCACCTACATGCTCTCTGCATCACAGGAGTTGTACGCGTCCTACTAGACGCACCCTGATGCGTCACATGAGTGTTACGCGTCCCATCTAGACGAACTGTGCGTCACATAGTTTTTCTGGTACCCACCTTCTGGTGGGCCACCGATGCCCACCTGCCCCGTAATGGTTACTACTGCACACGTGATCATTCTGTTTATCTTCCATTCTCAAGTGTTCTCACAGCAATGACCTGGTTCGTGATGACCTCCACCTGCTGTCTGTTGCAGATTATCATATATAATATCTTTGTCCTGTTCTTCCGTACATATTGTGTACTCTCACAACCCCTGACCATAGTTCATACTTGCCATATTTGTTTGTGAGATATTTCTAATTCTCTCTACTCTGTTTACATCCCTCTGGCACAGCACTTCGCCTCTACAACACATGAACTCTACAATAGAGTTCCCAAGGAGTAGTTACTTCTCCAACTCTCTTCCTACACAACCTCCCATTACCTCAGCCAAACCTCTGCATGAAGGTGCTTTCGTATGCAGACGAATTCACAATCCTATCACTGACACCACAGTAGCGACATCAAACACGAAGGACAACTGGAACAATGGTTCACTCAGAACAGAACGTCAGAATCTACATGACATCTTTACTCACTTTCTTAACACCAGACAAACACGAATCATCCAGCTCACATCTTCCAGTCACCTTGATTGGACAACAACTCCCACTGAGCAAAACATCTACAACCATCACACACAAGACATTCGCTTCCCACATCAATAACATCAACACAAAAGCACTACACAAACTAAATGCCTTTACAACACTAACTGTGACAAGATAGGAATATGAAAAAGAATCACTCAACATCCTCTCTCTCTCTCTCTCTCTCTCTCTCTCTCTCTCTCTCTCTCTCTCTCTCTCTCTCTCTCTCCCTAAATATAAATAGCATTATAGAATGAAAAAGATTTTGAGCGATCCGGGCCTGATTATGCAGGAGGGTGAAATGCCTGCACGGAAGAGTGAATTGAACGATGTGGTATACTGGGGTCGACGTGCTGTCAACAGACTGAACTACGGCATGTGAAACGTCCGTGGTAAACCATGGAAAGGCCTGTGGGGCCTGGATATGGATAGGGAGCTGTGGTTTCCGTGCTGTACACATAACAGCTAAAGAATGAGTGGGAGTAGATGTGGCCTTTCTTTGTCTGTTTCCTAGCGGTAACGCGGGAAACGGCGATCAAGTATAATAAATATCATATAAATAAAGTTAATTTGATGGTCTTGATTAGGGCCTCAGTTGCCCGTGCCGTCTAAGCCAACACAGAAAAATCCCACTTTCCTACGTGCACATGATGAGCGCAACGTGCAAACCCTACTGCCACAGCAACATGGTGTCGTAGGTTGTCGCAAATATAATAAAGTTGTAAAGCACAAAGTAATGAACTTAGTACTCAATTCTATGCAAATGCACTAGACCTCTATCACCCGAACCACTCTATAACTAAACCACTAAACCCGCGGTTAGGTTAGGTTAGGTTAGTTTAGGTCAGGTTAGAAACAAAGATCTTACCCCTGCCTCACAGATCCTTCGACCCCCAACAAATATAACACCGACGAAAGCACATCAACACTGAAATAAACCCACGACCACCAGACAACCTTCCTCCTCCATCAATCTTCAACTCAAACCCTTGGGATATAACCATAAGAAACCACACTCTCCAGACCAACACGAGTCGCACTTTCCCGTCTACACTCTAGGCATCAGCCATCACTACAACAACACCACAAACACAGTTTCAACACATCCCAGGAACCTTCATGCCCACCATACAACTACCATAATGAAGCCACCGAGCACTTACTGTCCTGCACATAGACGCACACACAACATGACAACACTTTATGACTGAGGTCCCGTCCGGTGGACGTGGCCGGCTTCCTGAGTGCTGCAGGAGCCTCATAAGGACAGAGGGGACTCTTGGATGAGAAGTGTATATATATATATATATATATATATATATATATATATATATATATATATAATTTTTTTCCTCCATACTATTCGCCATTTCCCGCGTTAGCGAGGTAGCATTAAGAACAGAGGAGTGCGCCTTTGAGAGAATATCCTCACTTAGCCCCCTGCTCTCTTCCTTCTTTTGGAAAATTAAAAATGAGAGGGGAGGACTTCCAGCCCCCGCTCCCTCCCCTTTTAGTCGCCTTCCACGACACGCAGGGAATACGTGGGAAGTATTCTTTCTCCCCTATCCCCAGGGATAAATAAACATATATATATATATATATATATATATATATATATATATATATATATATATATCTTTTTTTGCTTTGTCGCTGTCTCCCGCGTTTGCGAGGCAGCGCAAGGAAACAGACGAAAGAAATGGCCCAACCCACCCCATACACATGTATATACATACGTCCACACACGCAAATATACATACCTACACAGCTTTCCATGGTTTACCCCAGACGCTTCACATGCCCTGATTCAATCCACTGACAGCACGTCAACCCGGTATACCACATCGATCCAATTCACTCTATTCCTTGCCCTCCTTTCACCCTCCTGCATGTTTAGGCCCCGATCACACAAAATCTTTTTCACTCCATCTTTCCACCTCCAATTTGGTCTCCCACTTCTCCTCGATCCCTCCACATCCGACACTATATCTCTTGGTCAATCTTTCCTCACTCATTCTCTCCATGTGCCCAAACCATTTCAAAACACCCTCTTCTGCTCTCTCAACCACGCTCTTTTTATTTCCACACATCTCTCTTACCCTTACGTTACTTACTCGATCAAACCACCTCACACCACACATTGTCCTCAAACATCTCATTTCCAGCACATCCATCCTCCTGCGCACAACTCTATCCATAGCCCACGCCTCGCAAACATACAACATTGTTGGAACCACTATTCCTTCAAACATACCCATTTTTGCTTTCCGAGATAATGTTCTCCACTTCCACACATTCTTCAAGGCTCCCAGGATTTTCGCCCCCTCCCCCACCCTATGATCCACTTCCGCTTCCATGGTTCCATCCGCTGCCAGATTCACTCCCAGATATCTAAAACACTTTACTTCCTCCAGTTTTTCTCCATTCAAACTTACCTCCCAATTGACTTGACCCTCAACCATACTGTACCTAATTACCTTGCTCTTATTCACATTTACTCTTAACTTTCTTCTTTCACACACTTTACCAAACTCAGTCACCAGCTTCTGCAGTTTCTCACATGAATCAGCCACCAGCGCTGTATCATCAGCGAACAACAACTGACTCACTTCCCAAGCTCTCTCATCCCCAACAGACTTCATACTTGCCCCTCTTTCCAAAACTCTTGCATTCACCTCCCTAACAACCCCATCCATAAACAACTTAAACAACCATGGAGACATCACACACCCCTGCCGCAAACCTACATTCACTGAGACCCAATCACTTTCCTCTCTTCCTACACGTACACATGCCTTACATCCGCGATAAAAACTTTTCACTGGTTCTATATATATATATATATATATATATATATATATATATATATATATATATATATATATATATATAAAAAATGCTGATGACCACAAGAAAAGACACGATAAGTCCAAAATGGAGTTTCGTGTTATCATTACATCGTCAGGAGAGATGTATTAATCACACGAAACTGCACTTGGGACTCATCATGTTTAATCTTTTTTTGAGTGTGGTTATCAGCAAACGTTAGATTACACGCATCACTCTGACCTACTGCAACACACACAGAATATATATATATATATATATATATATATATATATATATATATATATATATATATATATATATAATATATATATATTTCATCTATTTTGCTTTGTCGCTGTCTCCCGCGTTAGCGAGGTTGCGCAAGGAAACAGTAGAAAGAGTGGCCCAACCCACCCACATACACATGTATATACATACACGTCCACACACGCAAATATACATACCTATACATCTCAATGTATACATATATATATACAAACACAGACATATACATATATACACATGTACATAATTCATACTATCTGCCTAAATCTATTCATTCCCATCGCCACCTCCCCACACATGGAATAACAACCCCCTCCCCCCTAATGTGTACGAGGTAGCGCTAGGAAAAGACAACAAAGGCCACATTCGTTCACACTCAGTCTCTAGCTGTCATGTAATAATGCACCGAAACCACAGCTCCCTTTCCACATCCAGGCCCCACAGAACTTTCCATGGTTTACCCAGACGCTTCACATGCCCTGGTTCAACCCACTGACAGCACGTCGACCCCGATATACCACATCGTTCCAATTCACTCTATTCCTTGCACGCCTTTCAGCCTCCTGCATGTTCAGGCCCCGATCACTCAAAATCTTTTTCACTCCATCTTTCCACCTCCAATTTGGTCTCCCATTTCTCCTCGTTCCCTCCACCTCTTACACATATATCCTCTTGGTCAGTCTTTCCTCACTCATTCTCTCCATGTGACTGAACCATTTCAAAACACCCTCTTCTGCTCACTCAGTCACACTCTTTTTATTACCACACATCTCTCTTACCCTATTATTACTTACTCGATCAAACCACCTCACACCACATATTGTCCTCAAACATCTCATTTCCAGCGCATCCATCCTCCTGCGCACGACTCTATCCATAGCCAACGCCTCGCAAACATACAACATTGTTGGAACCCCTATTCCTTGAAACATACCCACTTTTGCTTTCCGAGATAATGTTCTCGACTTCCACACATTCTTCAAGGCTCCCAGAATTTTCGCCCCCTCCCCCACCCTATGATTCACTTCCGCTTCCATGGTTCCATCCGCTGCCAGATCCACTCCCAGATATCTCAAACACCACTTCCTCCAGTTTTTCTCCATTCAAACTTACCTCCCAATTGACTTGACCCTCAACCCTACTGTACCTAATAACCTTGCGCTTATTCACATTTACTCTTAACTTTCTTCTTTCAACACTTTACCAAACTCAGTCACCAGCTTCTGCAGTTTCTCACATGAATCAGCCACCAGCGCTGTATCATCAACGAACAACAACTGACTCACTTCCCAAGCTCTCTCATCCCCAACAGACTTCATACTTGCCCCTCTTTCCAAAACTCTTGCATTTACCTCCCTAACAACCCCATCCATAAACAAATAAGACAACCATGGAGACATCACACACCCCTGCCGCAAACCTACATTCACTGAGAACCAATCACTTTCCTCTCTTCCTACACGTACACATGCCTTACATCCTCGATAAAAACTTTTCACTGCTTCTAACAACTTGCCTCCCACACCATATATTCTTAATACCTTCCACAGAGCATCTCTATCAACTCTATCATATGCCTTCTCCAGATCCATAAATGCTACATAAAATCCATTTGCTTTTCTAAGTATTTCTCACATACATTCTTCAAAGCAAACACCTGATCCATACATCCTCTACCACTTCTGAAACCACACTGCTCTTCCCCAATCTGATGCTCTGTACATGCCTTCACCCTCTCAATCAATACCCTCCCATATAATTTAACCCGGAATACTCAACAAACTTATACCTCTGTAATTTGAGCACTCACTCTTATCCCCTTTGCCTTTGTACAATGGCACTATGCACGCATTCCGCCAATCCTCAGGCACCTCACCATGAGTCATACATACATTAAACAACCTTACCAACCAGTCAATAATACAGTCACCCCCTTTTTTAATAAATTCCACTGCAATACCATCCAAACCTGCTGCCTTGCCGGCTTTCATCTTCCGCAAAGCTTTTACTACCTCTTCTCTGTTTACCAAATCATTTTCCCTAACCCTCTCACTTTGCACGCCACCTCGACCAAAACATCCTATATCTGCCACTCTATCATCAAACACATTCAACGAACCTTCAAAATACTCACTCTATCTCCTTCTCACATCACCACTACTTGTTATCACCTCCCCATTTGTGCCCTTCACCGAAGTTCCCATTTGCTCCCTTGTCTTACGCACTTTATTTACCTCCTTCCAGAACATCTTTTTATTCTCCCTAAAATTTAATGATACTCTCTCACCCCAACTCTCATTTGCCCTCTTTTTCACCTCTTGCACCTTTCTCTTGACCTCCTGTCTCTTTCTTTTATACATCTCCCACTCAATTGCATTTTTTCCCTGCTAAAATCGTCCAAATGCCTCTCTCTTCTCTTTCACTAATAATCTTACTTCTTCATCCCACTACTCACTACCCTTTCTAATCAACCCACCTCCCACTCTTCTCATGCCACAAGCATCTTTTGCGCAATCCATCACTGATTCCCTAAATACATCCCATTCCTCCCCCACTCCCCATATATATATATATATGAATATAGTTCATATGAACGTTCGTGATATGGCCTTATAAGGGGACACAATGAGGGATGCCGTCTCAGTTAACATATTTCCCAGCACAAAGTCTGGTCAGTAAACAGCATCAGGTTATCTTCTGGTCATATTAGGTTCAGGTCTTCCAGTAGCTCTTGTCTATTTCGGATCCTATCGCCTTAGTGTGTCATGAGCCTCCGGAGCATCTGACCCGCCGTTCCTCTCCATGACCTTATAACATTACTGCAGGTGATCCATCCTCCTCCCATCATCGAACAAGGTCCACTCTCCCTCCACTCTGAATTTTCAGTGAGGTCCACATTCTTTGATCCACTTCCCAAGTCCACTTCTCAATTATCTGCTTCAGTTTGCCGGGTCAAATGATTGAGACGATTCATATCATTATCATAATTACCCCTGGGCCTCTGCAACCCAGGGCCATGCTACTCCCAGTAGCAGGGAAATGTGGACCCCTTTGGAGTGAGAAGTTTTCTGTGAAGCCTTTAAACTCGCAGTGTATCCTGGAGCAGGCGGAGTCCGGTAACATGAGGCATGTATTATTGGTAGGGAAGTTGAGACTTGCGGGCGCCATCTACTGAGGCAGTATGAGCGGTAACTAGCGATTCCTTCATCACATTACAGAGAAGACAAGTGTTTACATCTGACGTCGTCACGACCAGGGCAGCGGCCGCCCGCCATCACCCAGCTGCACCTGATGACGTCACACACCCAACATTGAAAACCCATGTGGTTAGGCCCTTCATGCACTCCTGGACCCCCGTGTGATCCTACGTGGCTCAACTCCACACTTCCCTGGCGGCCCCAGTGGTTGCTGTGTGTGTATGTGTGTGTGTGTGTGTGTGTGTGTGTGTCTGTGTGTGTGTGTGTGTCTGTGTGTGTGTGTGTGTGTGTGTGTGTGTGTGTTACCCTCCCCCCCCCCCACACACACACACAGATAAGCCATTTTCCTCAAGAGTTACAAGGCTAAATCATCCACATCAACAGCTCATACGACTAACATCCAATATTCCACAATAATTATTCTTAATGATAACATAGAAAAAAATCATACGGCGAATACTGAGCTAGTAACGTAAGGCACTGGTATGAACACAAGCAGCAAACTTAATATAATCCTGTATTAAAAAATTCATAATATGATTTTATACACAGAAACTAATTCTTGGCTGCTGGAAAATGTATAATTTTGAAAACAATCTTGAAATATTTCCATATGTGACAAAATACTTGGAGAATCTTGAACAAAAACAGGACATTACATCATAACACTCAATTACTATTCTTAATAACTACGTAAGAAATCAATGCAGTAACTAATGACGTTTCAACCTTGTGGAAAGTCATTATAATCATCATACTGCACCACAATCATAATGCAGTTTTAAATAAGTGATTATTAGGTGTACAAATCCTTACATTTTCTGTATAAACGCCACAAACTTAAAAGGAATCATTAAGAAAAAGAATTTCCGATGACATCTGGTGGTGTGGGTTCACGTGGTCTGTTCTGGAATCGCCTGGAGACACTGGTGGCCCTCACACTGGGTCCCCAGTTTCGCTAGGGACCTCCAGACTCGTCGCCTCAACTTCATCCTACCATTCCAGGTCTCCTCATTCTACCATTCCAGGTCTCCTCATCCTACCATTCCAGGTCTCCTCATCCTACCATTCCAGGTCTCCTCATCCTACCATTCCAGGTTTCCTCATCCTACCATTCCAGGTATCCTCATCCTTCCATTCCAGGTCCCCTCATCCTACCATTCCAGGTCCCCCTCATCCTACCATTCCAGGTATCCTCATCCTTCCATTCCAGGTCTCATCCTACCATTCCAGGTCCCCTCATCCTACCATTCCAGGTCTCATCCTACCATTCCAGGTCTCCTCATCCTACCATTCCAGGTCTCCTCATCCTACCATTCCAGGTCTCCTCATCCTACCATTCCAGGTCCCCTCATATTACCATTCCAGGTCTCCTCATCCTACCATTCCAGGTCCCCCTCATCCTACCATTCCAGGTCCCCTCATCCTACCATTCCAGGTCTCCATCCTACCATTCCAGGTCTCCTCATCCTACCATTCCAGGTCTCCTCATTCTACCATTCCAGGTCCCCTCATCCTACCATTCCAGGTCTCCTCATCCTACCATTCCAGGTCTCCTCATCCTACCATTCCAGGTCCCCTCATCCTACCATTCCAGGTCTCCTCATCCTACCATTCCAGGTCTCCTCATCCTACCATTCCACGTCTCCTCATCCTACCATTCCAGGTCTCCTCATCTTAACATTCCAGGTCTCCTCATCTTAACATTCCAGGTCTCCTCATCCTACCATTCCAGGTCTCCTCATCCTACCATTCCAGGTCTCCTCATCTTAACATTCCAGGTCTCCCTCATCCTACCATTCCAGGTCTCCTCATCCTACCATTCCAGGTCTCCTCATTCTACCATTCCAGGTCCCCTCATCCTACCATTCCAGGTCTCCTCATCCTACCATTCCAGGTCTCCTCATCCTACCATCCCAGGTCCCCTCATCCTACCATTCCAGGTCTCCTCATCCTACCATTCCAGGTCTCCTCATCCTACCATTCCAGGTCTCCTCATCTTAACATTCCAGGTCTCCTCATCTTAACATTCCAGGTCTCCTCATCCTACCATTCCAGGTCTCCTCATCCTACCATTCCAGGTCTCCTCATCTTAACATTCCAGGTCTCCCTCATCCTACCATTCCAGGTCTCCTCATCCTACCATTCCAGTCTCATCCTACCATTCCAGGTCTCCTCATCCTACCATTCCAGGTCTCCTCATCCTACCATTCCAGGTCTCCTTATCCTACCATTCCAGGTCCCCTCATCCTACCATTCCAGGTCTCCCTCATCCTACCATTCCAGGTCTCTTCAACCTATCATTCCAGGTCCCCTCATCCTACCATTCCAGGTCTCCCTCATCCTACCATTCCAGGTCTCCTCATCCTACCATTCCAGTCTCCTCATCCTACCATTCCAGGTCTCCCTCATCCTACCATTCCAGTTTCCTCATCCTACCATTCCAGTCTCATCCTACCATTCCAGGTCCCCTCATATTACCATTCCAGGTCCCCTCATCCTACCATTCCAGGTCTCCTCATCCTACCATTCCAGGTCTCCTCATCCTACCATTCCAGGTCTCCATCCTACCATTCCAGGTCTCCTCATCCTACCATTCCAGGTCTCCCTCATCCTACCATTCCAGGTTCTCCTCATCCTACCATTCCAGGTCTCCTCATCCTACCATTCCAGGCCTCCTCATCCTACCATTCCAGGTCTCTCATCCTACCATTCCAGGCTCCTCATCCTACCATTCCAGGTCTCCTCATCCTACCATTCCAGGTCTCCTCATCCTACCATTCCAGGTTCTCATCCTCATCCAGGCTCTACTCATTCAGGTCTCCTCATCCTACCATTCCAGGTCTCCTCATCCTACCATTCCAGGTTCCTTCCTACCATCAGTTCCTATCCTACCATTCCAGGTCTCCTCATCCTACATTCCAGTCCCTCATCCTACCATTCCAGGTCTCCTCATCCTACCATTCCAGGTCTCCTCATCCTACCATTCCAGGTCTCCTCATCCTACCATTCCAGCCTCCTCATCCTACCATTCCAGGTCTCATCCTACCATTCCAGGCCTCCTCATCCTACCATTCCAGGTCTCTCTACTCCAGTCCTATTACCATTCCAGGTCTCCTCATCCTACCATTCCAGGTCTCCTCATCCTACCATTCCAGTCTCCCTCATCCTACCATTCCAGGTTCCCTCATCCTACCATTCCAGGTCTCCTCATCCTAACCATTCCAGGTCTCCTCACTTACCATTCCAGGTCTCCTCATCCTACCATTCCAGTCTCCTCATCCTACCATTCCAGGCTCCTCATCCTACCATTCCAGGTCTCCTCATCCTACCATTCAGTCTCATCCTACATTCCAGTCCTCATTCATTCCAGGTCTCCTCATCCTACCATTCCAGGTCTCCTCATCCTACCATTCCAGGTCTCCTCATCCTACCATCCAGTCTCCAAGTCCTATCCATCATCCCATACCATTCCAGGTCCCTCATCCTCTTAGTCCTCACCATTCCAGGTCTCCTCATCCTAAACCATTCCAGGTCTCCTCATCCTACCATTCCAGGTCTCCTCATCCTACCATTCCAGGTCTCCTCATCCTACCATTCCAGGTCTCCTCATCCTACCATTCCAGGTCTCCTCATCCTACCATTCCAGGTCTCCTCATCCTACCATTCCAGGTCTCCTCATCCTACCATTCCAGGTCTCCTCATCCTACCATTCAAGGTCTCCTCATCCTACCATTCCAGGTCTCCTCATCCTACCATTCCAGGTCTTGCTTACAAGATTGTGGTCATACAGTCCGGCAGACAGAGACACGTTCACACTCTCACTGTAACATCGGCTGTACTCTGCCTCCTCAGGTTACAGCCACCTGTGTCTGGAAGGCTGAACCACACAACCTCTAACCAGAACTGTCCACTGTGCATCCAGCAAGGACGACCCGCCTAGTTAACATGGAGAGAACACTGGGGCAGGCGAAACCATACTGAATAACCAAGACATTCTTTTTCTTCTTACTTAAACTGATATAATGTACTTGTCTAATGTATGTTGTATATAATGTACTTGTCTAATGTATGTTGTATATAATGTACTTGTCTAATGTATGTTGTATATAATGTACTTGTCTAATGTATGTTGTATATAATGTACTTGTCTAATGTATGTTGTATATAATGTACTTGTCTAATGTATGTTGTATATAATGTACTTGTCTAATGTATGTTGTATATAATGTACTTGTCTAACGTATGTTGTATATAATGCACTTGTGTCATGTATGCTGTATATAATATACTTGTCTAATGTATGTTGTATATAATGTACTTGTCTAATGTATGACGTATATAATGTACTTGTCTAATGTATGTTGTATATAATGTACTTGTCTAATGTATGTTGTATATAATGTACTTGTCTAATGTATGTTGTATATAATATACTTGTCTAATGTATGTTGTATATAATGTACTTGTCTAATGTATGTTGTATATAATATACTTGTCTAATGTATGTTGTATATAATGTACTTGTCTAATGTATGTTGTATATAATGTACTTGTCTAATGTATGTTGTATATAATATACTTGTCTAATGTATGTTGTATATAATGTACTTGTCTAATGTATGTTGTATATAATGTACTTGTCTAATGTATGTTGTATATAATATACTTGTCTAATGTATGTTGTATATAATGTACTTGTCTAATGTATGTTGTATATAATGTACTTGTGTAATGTATGCTGTATATAATATACTTGTCTAATGTATGTTGTATATAATATACTTGTCTAATGTATGTTGTATATAATGTACTTGTCTAATGTATGTTGTATATAATGTACTTGTCTAATGTATGTTGTATATAATATACTTGTCTAATGTATGTTGTATATAATATACTTGTCTAATGTATGTTGTATATAATGTACTTGTCTAATGTATGCTGTATATAATATACTTGTCTAATGTATGTTGTATATAATGTACTTGTGTAATGTATGCTGTATATAATATACTTGTCTAATGTATGTTGTATATAATGTACTTGTCTAATGTATGCTGTATATAATATACTTGTCTAATGTATGTTGTATATAATGTACTTGTGTAATGTATGCTGTATATAATATACTTGTCTAATGTATGTTGTATATAATGTACTTGTGTAATGTATGCTGTATATAATATACTTGTCTAATGTATGTTGTATATAATGTACTTGTGTAATGTATGCTGTATATAATATGCTTGTCTAATGTATGTTGTATATAATGTACTTGTCTAATGTATGTTGTATATAATATACTTGTCTAATGTATGTTGTATATAATATACTTGTCTAATGTATGTTGTATATAATGTACTTGTCTAATGTATGTTGTATATAATATACTTGTCTAATGTATGTTGTATATAATGTACTTGTCTAATGTATGTTGTATATAATGTACTTGTGTAATGTATGCTGTATATAATATACTTGTCTAATGTATGTTGTATATAATGTACTTGTGTAATGTATGCTGTATATAATATACTTGTCTAATGTATGTTGTATATAATGTACTTGTCTAATGTATGTTGTATATAATATACTTGTCTAATGTATGTTGTATATAATATACTTGTCTAATGTATGTTGTATATAATGTACTTGTCTAATGTATGTTGTATATAATATACTTGTCTAATGTATGTTGTATATAATGTACTTGTCTAATGTATGTTGTATATAATGTACTTGTGTAATGTATGCTGTATATAATATACTTGTCTAATGTATGTTGTATATAATGTACTTGTGTAATGTATGCTGTATATAATATACTTGTCTAATGTATGTTGTATATAATATACTTGTCTATTGTCACTTATATAAAGAGAGATGCAAACCTCTGCACTAGCATTACTGGGACAACAAATACTTCAATTAGTCTGTTGTTTGCAGATGTGGCCGTAGTGGTGGTGGTGGAGGAGGAGGAGGAGGAGATATAAGCCTAACCTGGACGAGACCTAACCAGCAGCTCAACCGGGGTTTGTTAACGAAACATTTAACAACTGTCACGAAACAGTGCGATACGTGGTGGTCATGATGTGTACGCTCCACGCGTCCATTCAGCAGCCTAGGGTGGCCATCATCACACGTAGTTCATCACATATGAACAAAAGTTCTTCTCTCCAGATCTTCACTTGGATACTTCCTATTTTGTTCTAAAGTTATGCATAATGATGATGATGTTGTTATACAACACCAGGAGGTTCTTTAATCAGTGGAACCATCCTTCCTTCTAAGGCTCACTTGTAGCCATAAACATGATTGGCGAGTTGGCTGGTCATTAAGACTGTTCTAATTACATGCCAAGGTCATTAAGGCCGTCAAGGTTAAGTGACAATCACCAGCCGACAAAATCTTCTTCAGGTGTTCATGATAAGTGTTCACCACATACACACTCACAACACACGGTCGCAGAACATGGCGTCTAGTTTGAATCGTTAACAGGTATAATGTAAGATTAATGGCTCCCTCATAACGTTACTGCAAGCTTAGTGGTTCCCTCATAACGTTACTGTAAGCTTGATGGTTCCCTCATAACGTTACTGCAAGCTTAGTGGTTCCCTCATAACGTTACTGCAAGCTTGATGGTTCCCTCATAACGTTACTGCAAGCTTGATGGTTCCCTCATAACGTTACTGCAAGCTTGATGTTCCCTCATAACGTTACTGTAAGCTTGATGGTTCCCTCATAACGTTACTGCAAGCTTGATGTTCCCTCATAACGTTACTGCAAGCTTGATGTTCCCTCATAACGTTACTGCAAGCTTGATGGTTCCCTCATAACGTTACTGCAAGCTTGATGGTTCCCTCATAACGTTACTGCAAGCTTGATGGTTCCCTCATAACGTTACTGTAAGCTTGATGTTCCCTCATAACGTTACTGCAAGCTTGATGTTCCCTCATAACGTTACTGTAAGCTTGATGGTTCCCTCATAACGTTACTGTAAGCTTGATGGATCCCTCATAACGTTACTGCAAGCTTGATGGATCCCTCATAACGTTACTGTAAGCTTGATGTTCCCTCATAACGTTACTGTAAGCTTGATGGTTCCCTCATAACGTTACTGTAAGCTTGATGGTTCCCTCATAACGTTACTGCAAGCTTGATGTTCCCTCATAACGTTACTGCAAGCTTGATGGATCCCTCATAACGTTACTGTAAGCTTGATGTTCCCTCATAACGTTACTGTAAGCTTAGTGGTTCCCTCATAACGTTACTGCAAGCTTGATGTTCCCTCATAACGTTACTGCAAGCTTGATGGTTCCCTCATAACGTTACTGCAAGCTTGATGGTTCCCTCATAACGTTACTGCAAGCTTGATGGATCCCTCATAACGTTACTGTAAGCTTGATGGATCCCTCATAACGTTACTGCAAGCTTGATGGATCCCTCATAACGTTACTGTAAGCTTGATGGTTCCCTCATAACGTTACTGTAAGCTTGATGGTTCCCTCATAACGTTACTGCAAGCTTGATGTTCCCTCATAACGTTACTGCAAGCTTGATGGTTCCCTCATAACGTTACTGCAAGCTTGATGGTTCCCTCATAACGTTACTGCAAGCTTGATGGTTCCCTCATAACGTTACTGCAAGCTTAGTGGTTCCCTCATAACGTTACTGCAAGCTTGATGTTCCCTCATAACGTTACTGTAAGCTTGATGTTCCCTCATAACGTTACTGTAAGCTTGATGGATCCCTCATAACGTTACTGCAAGCTTGATGGTTCCCTCATAACGTTACTGCAAGCTTGATGGTTCCCTCATAACGTTACTGCAAGCTTAGTGGTTCCCTCATAACGTTACTGCAAGCTTGATGTTCCCTCATAACGTTACTGTAAGCTTGATGTTCCCTCATAACGTTACTGTAAGCTTGATGGATCCCTCATAACGTTACTGCAAGCTTGATGGTTCCCTCATAACGTTACTGTAAGCTTGATGGTTCCCTCATAACGTTACTGTAAGCTTGATGTTCCCTCATAACGTTACTGCAAGCTTGATGGATCCCTCATAACGTTACTGCAAGCTTGATGTTCCCTCATAACGTTACTGTAAGCTTGATGGATCCCTCATAACGTTACTGCAAGCTTGATGGATCCCTCATAACGTTACTGCAAGCTTAGTGGTTCCCTCATAACGTTACTGTAAGCTTGATGGATCCCTCATAATGTTACTGTAAGCTTGATGGATCCCTCATAATGTTACTGCAAGCTTAGTGGTTCCCTCATAACGTTACTGCAAGCTTGATGGTTCCCTCATAACGTTACTGTAAGCTTGATGGATCCCTCATAATGTTACTGTAAGCTTGATGGATCCCTCATAACGTTACTGCAAGCTTAGTGGTTCCCTCATAACGTTACTGTAAGCTTGATGGTTCCCTCATAACGTTACTGCAAGCTTGATGGTTCCCTCATAACGTTACTGCAAGCTTGATGGTTCCCTCATAATGTTACTGTAAGCTTGATGGATCCCTCATAACGTTACTGCAAGCTTGATGTTCCCTCATAACGTTACTGTAAGCTTGATGGATCCCTCATAACGTTACTGCAAGCTTAGTGGTTCCCTCATAACGTTACTGTAAGCTTGATGTTCCCTCATAACGTTACTGTAAGCTTGATGGTTCCCTCATAACGTTACTGCAAGCTTGATGGTTCCCTCATAACGTTACTGTAAGCTTGATGGTTCCCTCATAACGTTACTGCAAGCTTAGTGGTTCCCTCATAACGTTACTGCAAGCTTGATGGTTCCCTCATAACGTTACTGCAAGCTTGATGGTTCCCTCATAACGTTACTGTAAGCTTGATGGTTCCCTCATAACGTTACTGCAAGCTTGATGGTTCCCTCATAACGTTACTGCAAGCTTGATGTTCCCTCATAACGTTACTGTAAGCTTGATGGTTCCCTCATAACGTTACTGTAAGCTTGATGGCTCCCTCATAACGTTACTGCAAGCTTGATGGTTCCCTCATAACGTTACTGTAAGCTTGATGGTTCCCTCATAACGTTACTGCAAGCTTAGTGGTTCCCTCATAACGTTACTGCAAGCTTAGTGGTTCCCTCATAACGTTACTGCAAGCTTGATGGTTCCCTCATAACGTTACTGTAAGCTTGATGTTCCCTCATAACGTTACTGCAAGCTTGATGGTTCCCTCATAACGAGGCGTTTCATGAGATCTTCAATCAACATAATTACGTGACTGATCCCTCGATCGTCCGTACAGCGGTGCGACGTTGCTCTACTGTGGTGAGCCGCCAAAGATGATCGCTTAGCACTTCCAGTGATGCCACAGGTTGAGGCACACACACAGCCAAGCTGCTCTACTCTACTTTCCCAGGTAGTAACTCCAGCGGTGGTATAAGTGTGTGTTCCGGTGCCACACCAGAATCATGAACTGCCGGACGAGTGAGGTGCTCCATATGCATCAGCAGACCAGGCGGACTGTCCCTTGGTAGCGGCGAAGGCGAGACGAATTTCGGCTTCATCCTCCTCCCTCAGCAGCAAGAGAAGAAACTTCATCTTCGGCCCAAAATTCCAGCACTTTCTTCCCCACACTTGATGGTTCCTTCGGTGAACACGTGTACGGTTGAGAGGAGAGGACTGTACACTGTGAACACCAGCCTAACGGACGTACATCTACCCGGACATGACTACGAGTGTGGAGCTTAGGGACGGTCAGACCCGTACGCGGACCCCCCCCCCCCCCACACACACACACACACACACACCTGGTTGTTTCTGATCTTCAGCCATCACCTGGGGTTAACCTTGAGACACAGTGGCTACTACAACATTGATAATCTCGTGAAGCAATTTATCATATTCACAACTTGTGATGTCCGCCCACTTCCTACCACAAAGTGGAGCCGTTGTTCTCACTGTCCAACATGCCAAAGAAAAACACCCAAATGCAGTTCCCTGCTGGCACGACCAGCCATTACCGCTGACACCAGGAGAGTGTATCATCATACGCTGCTCACAATCATCAACAACTGTTCACTGGAGTAAGTGTACCACACCAGCCAGGACCATCTGGGGTACGTTAGCCTCGCCCAACCAACACTCAGACTGATCAACAGAGCATCATAGCAGCCCAGGCTGGAGACTCTTCTATGTCCACACAAGAACTTACCAAACCTTCATCATCAAGTGAGGTAAGGTAAAGTATGGTGAGGTAAAGGGTAAGGTAAGGTAAAGTATGGTGAGGTAACGGATAAGGTAAGATAAAGTATGGTGAGGTAAAGGGTAAGGTAAGGTAAAGTATGGTGAGGTAAAGGGTAAGGTAAGGTAAAGTATGGTGAAGTAAAGGGTAAGGTAAGGTAAACGTACGTTAGGGTAAGTTAAGTAGATAAATCAAAGTAAGGTAAGGTAAGGTAAGGTAAGGTAAAGTAAGGTAAGGGACCAGTTCTCTGTTTCATACACATTAATAATGATGATGACGATGATGATGATGATGATGATAACGGGCTGCATTGTAAGATATCTGAAATTCGTGGACGATATCAAGTTGGGAGACAACGTAACCACAGCAAGTGAACGTGTGTCTCTGCTGCACACTGGCTGGTGACGCACGGATCACATCAACGGTGCTGTAGTGTCTGACATTTCGTGACGAAAAAAACAATGATATGAATTCTGTTGAGCTACCAAAGGTAAATAAGGAATTGGGTGTTATAATCTCTGGTGACCTAAAGCCTAGTAAACAATGTAAACAAGCCGTAAAAAAAATGCAAACAAAATAATTCTTGGATTCTAATGTTTGGCTGACGAACTGAAGGCTCGAGCAATGATCTTCAGTCTTTGGTACACAGTGACGCGACGCGTCCCATCTGAGTCTGGTGTCCAGTTTGGGTCATGCAACTTGAGGAAAGACAGTCGGATGGAGAGAGTACAGAGAAGAGCAACTACGATCATTCTCGGCTTGAGCAACTAACCCCTGACACCCGAATAAAATGATCGAATCTACATGAGCTTGTAGAAGAGAAGGTTGAGATGTGATCTAATACAGGGATTCCCAATCATTAAACACTTCCATTATTTCCATCTCAAGGACGACACTAGGATTGAGTCGTCAGATACAGCGTCTAGTCATGCATGTACCCTCGTGGCCAAACCATGTACCTCAAACGAGGTATTGTTAACATACCGAGCAATCTACCAATCACTGTAGCAGAAAGCAGTACCATAGATACGTTGAAGTGATTATTTGTTATATATTTAGCTTTACATCCAGAACGATATTATTACTTGCACATCTCCTTAACTATATATTCACAGGCAACATCTTAACTATATGTTCACAGGCAACATCTTAACTATATGTTCACAGGCAACATCTTAACTATATGTTCACAGGCAACATCTTAACTATATGTTCACAGCAACATCTTAACTATATGTTCACAGGCAACATCTTAACTATATATTCACAGGCAACATCTTAACTATATGTTCACAGGCAACATCTTAACTATATGTTCACAGGCAACATCTTAACTATATGTTCACAGGCAACATCTTAACTATATGTTCACAGGCAACATCTTAACTATATGTTCACAGGCAACATCTTAACTATATGTTCACAGGCAACATCTTAACTATATGTTCACAGGCAACATCTTAACTATATGTTCACAGGCAACATCTTAACTATATGTTCACAGGCAACATCTTAACTATATGTTCACAGTCAACACAATACATTAAGTGTCTCTGTTCCTGCCACGATAATGAAGAACTTCCTCATCTTTTACATTATCACTAACACCCTCGTCTGCACCTTGTTCCTGCTGGAATTCATTTGTAAGGTAGGGTGAGGTAAGGTAAGGTAAGGTAAGGTAAGGTAAGGTAAAGTAAGGTAAGGTTGTTAGGTTAGGTAAGGTAAGGTAAGGTAAGGTTAGGTTTGGTAAGGTAAGGTAAGGTAAGGTAACATAAGGTAAGGTAAAGTAAGGTAAGGTTGGGTTAGGTAAGGTAAGGTTAGATAAGGTAAGGTAAGATTAGGTAAGGTAAGATTAGGTAAGGTAAGGTTAGGTAAGGTAAGGTAAGGTAAGGTAAGGTAAGGTAAGGTAAGGTTAGGTTAGGTTAGGTAATGAAAGGTAAGGTTAGGTTAGGTAAAGTAAGGTAAGGTAAGGTAAGGTAAGGTAAGGTAAGGTAAGTTAAGGTAAAGTAAGGTAAGGTAGAGCAAAGTAAGGTAAGGTTAAGTTAGGTTAGGTAAGGTAAGGTTATGTAATGGTTACGTTAGGTAAACTTCAGGCAAAGGTATTGTAAGATTAAGGAAAGGCATGGTTAAAGTAAGGCAAAGATTAATGTAAGGTGACGTATGATAAGATCAAGGTAAAGACATGCTAAGTTAAGATAAAAGTAAAGGTTATGGTAATGTAATGCGAAGGTAAGTTACGGTAATGCAAAGGTAAGATAAGGCATGGTAAAGAAAAGGTAAGATACGGTAAAGCTTAAAGTAAAAGTAAGGTAAGGTAAAGGTTAAGATAAAAGTAAGGTAAAAGTAAGACAAGTTAGGGTAAGATAAACTATAGGTAGATAAAGGTAAGATGAGGTAAGGTTAGATAAGGCAAAGATAAGGTAAAGATAAATTAAGATAAAAGAAGGTAAGGCAAAGATAAAGTAAGGTAATTCATGGTAAAGCAAATGTAAAGTAAGGTCATTAAAGGTAAGGCAAAGATAAAGTAAGGTCATTAAAGGTAAAGCAAATGTAAAGTAAGGTCATTAAAGGTAAGGCAAAGATAAAGTAAGGTCATTAAAGGTAAGGCAAAGATGAAGTAAGGTAATTTAAGGAAAGGCAAAGATAAAGTAAGGCAATTTAAGGTAGAGCAAAGATAAAGTAATGTAATCTACGGTAAGGTAGGGTACAGTAAGGTAAAGATAAGGTAAAGGTATAGTACCGTAAGGTACAAGTAAGGTATGATAAGATAAAGATAAGATAAGGTGAAGGTAAGGAACACTAAAGGCAGGTAAGGTAAAGATAAGGGAAGGGTATGGAATGGAAGGTAAAGATACGTTAAGGTAAAGTAAAGTTAAGGTACAGGTTAGGTAAGGTAAAGTTAGGTAAATATAGGATAAGATAAGGTAAGGTAAGGTAAAGTTAAGGTACAGATAAGGTAAGGTAAACTTAGGTAAATATAGGATAAGGTAAGGTAAGGTAAGTTAGGTAAATATAGGATAAGGTAAGGTAAGGTAAGGTAAAGTTAGGTAAATATAGGATAAGATAGGTAAGGTAAGGTAAAGTTAAGGTTCAGATAAGGTAAGGTAAGGTTAGGTAAATATAAGATAAGGTAAGGTAAAGTTAAGGTACAGATAAGGTAAGGTAAGGTAAAGTTAGGTAAATATAAGATAAGATAAGATAAGGTAAGGTAAAGTGAAGGTACAGATAAGGTAAGGTAAAGTTAGGTAAGTATAGGATAAGATAAGGTAAGGTAAGGTAAGTTAGGTATATATAGTATAAGATAAGGTAAGGTAAGGTAAAGGTAAGGTTCAGATAAGGTAAGGTAAGGTAAAGTTAGGTAAATATAAGATAAGAGGCAAGGTAAAGTTAAGGTACAGATAAGGCAAGGTAAGGTAAAGTTAGGTAAATATAGGATAAGATAAGGTAAGGTAAGGAAAGTTAGGTAAATATAGGATAAGATAAGGTAAGGTAAGGTAAGGTAAAGTTAAGGTTCAGATAAGGTAAGGTAAGGTAAAGTTAGGTAAATATAGGAGAAGATAAGGTAAGGTAAAGTTAGGTAAATATAGAAGATAAGGTAAGGTAAGGTAAGGTAAAGATAGGTAAATATAGGATAATATAAGGCAAGGTAAGGTAAAGTTAAGGTTAAGGTAAGGTAAGGTAAAGTTAAGGTTCAGATAAGGTAAGGTAAGGTAAAGTTAGGTAAACATAGGATAAGATAAGGTAAGAGTTAGGTAAATATAAAAGTATAATGGTAAGGAATAAAGATAAGGTAAAGTATAGGTAATAATATAAGGATAAGATAAGGTAAGGTAAAGTAAGGTAAAGATAAGGTAAATATAGGAAATAAAGGATAAGGTAAGGTAAGGAAAGGTTTAAGGTTCAGATAAGGTTAGGTAAGGTAAAGTTAGGTAAATAAAGGATAAGATAAGGTAAGGTAAGATAAAGCTAAGGTTCAGATAAGGTAAGGTAAGGTAAAGTTAGGTAAATATAGGATAAGATAAGGTAAGGTAAGGTAAAGTTAAGGTTCAGATAAGGTTGGGTAAGGTAAAGTTAGGTAAATATAGGATAAGATAAGGTAAGGTAAACATAAGGTACAGGTAAGGTAAGGTAAAGTTAGGTAAATATAAGATCAGTAAGGTAAGGTAAAGCTAAGGTTGAGATAAGGTAAGGTAAGGTAAAGTTAGGTAAATATAGATAAGAGAAGGTGAGGTAAGGTAAAGTTAAGGTACAGATAAGGTAAGATAAGGTAAAGTTATGTAAATATAGGATAGGATAAGATAAGGTAAGGTAAGGTAAAGTTAAGGTTCAGATAAGGTAAGGTAAAGTTAGGTAAATATAGGATAAGATAAGGTAAGGTAAGGTAAAGTTAAGGTACAGATAAGGTAAGGTAAGGTAAAGTTAAGGTACAGATAAGGTAAGGTAAGGTAAAGTTAAGGTACAGATAAGGTAAGGTAAGGTAAAGTTAGGTAAATATAGGATACGATAAGGTATGGTACGGTATAGTTAAGGTACAGATAAGGTAAGGTAAGGTAAAGTTAGGTAAACATAGGATACGATAAGGTAAGGTCGGGTAAAGTTAAGGTACAGATAAGGTAAGGTAAGGCAAAGTTAAGGTACAGATAAGGTAAGGTACGGTAAAGTTAGGTAAATATAGGATAAGATAAAGTAAGGTAAGGTTGACCTCCTCCACAACTCATCTTACGTAGTTTCTGATCATACATTAATTACGTAGTTTCTGATCATACATTAATTACGTAGTTTCTGATCATACATTACTTACGTAGTTTCTGATCATACATTACTTACGTATTTTCTGATCATACATTACTTACGTAGTTTCTGATCATACATTACTTACGTAGTTTCTGATCATACATTACTTACGTAGTTTCTGATCATACATTAATTACGTAGTTTCTGATCATACATTAATTACGTAGTTTCTGATCATACATTACTTACGTAGTTTCTGATCATACATTACTTACGTAGTTTCTGATCATACATTACTTACGTAGTTTCTGATCATACATTACTTACGTAGTTTCTGATCATACATTACTTACGTAGTTTCTGATCATACATTACTTACGTAGTTTCTGATCATACATTAATTACGTAGTTTCTGATCATACATTAATTACGTAGTTTCTGATCATACATTACTTACGTAGTTTCTGATCATACATTACTTACGTAGTTTCTGATCATACATTACTTACGTAGTTTCTGATCATACATTAATTACGCAGTTTCTGATCATACATTACTTACGTAGTTTCTGATCATACATTACTTACGTAGTTTCTGATGATACATTAATTACGTAGTTTCTGATCATACATTAATTACGTAGTTTCTGATCATACATTACTTACGTAGTTTTTGATCATACATTACTTACGTAGTTTCTGATCATACATTAATTACGTAGTTTATGATCATACATTAATTACGTAGTTTCTGATCATACATTAATTTCGTCGTTTCTGATCATACATTAATTACGTAGATTCTGATCATACATTAATTACGTAGTTTCTGATCATGCATTACTTACGTAGTTTCTGATCATACATTACTTACGTAGTTTCTGATCATACATTACTTACGTAGTTTCGGATCATACATTAATTTCGTCGTTTCTGATCATACATTACTTACGTAGTTTCGGATCATACATTAATTTCGTCGTTTCTGATCATACATTGATTACGTAGTTTCTGATCATACATTAATTACGTAGTTTCTGATCATACATTAATTACGTAGTTTCTGATCATACATTAATTACGTAGTTTCTGATCATACATTAATTTCGTCGTTACTGATCATACATTAATTACGTAGATTCTGATCATACATTAATTACGTAGTTTCTGATCATACATTAATTACGTAGTTTCCAGACCATACATTAGTTACCACAACAAATGTTGACGATCAAGTGGCCTCATGTGTTGTCCCCACGATAATGAGAGTGACAACTGTTATCAGTGTACTTACATACACATGCTGGGGCTACCCGTGCATGCTCCTGCCTCTCTGTCTGTCTATCATGCATGTTGTATACAATTTTGTCTTGGTATCTCCAGGCTGCGAGCCAGACATCTTACAATATACTGTTATGGTTCAACCTGTCTGGTGTGTGAGTTGTCATAGTTAGGCACATCAGCGTCCCTAACACTAATTCCCGTGGGATACAGCACTTTCCTTTTACCTACTATAGCAGATACGGACCTTCCGGGCTCTCTTGTGCTGGCTGCTACAGAGGACCACCAAACCCTCCACCACCACCACCACACCCTCCTTTCCTCATCACCACCATGGCCTCCCTCTCTGACCATCTTCCCCCTTCCCATTCCATCCCTCCCTGGCCATCTTCCCCCTTCCCATTCCATCCCTCCCTGACCATCTTCCCCCTTCCCATTCCATCCCTCCCTGACCATCATACCCACCCTGGCCACCACACCATGACGACTGATGGCACTGTGATCAGTGGCTCCAAGCACTGGCCCGGCCTTCTCCCCCTCATATCCCTCCCTCACCACCGGCCATCTCCCTCTCCCATCCCTCCCTCACCACCGGCAGCGCTGGCCCAGCCATCTCCCCTTCCCATCCCTCCCTCACCACCGGCCATCTCCCCTTCCCATCCCTCCCTCACCACCGGCACAACCTTGCCGCTCAATAAGAAAATATTTTCCCAGATCATTTCATCCTAGCAGCCAGCAATTTCTATCTTGCCAAGGAAAGGAATGAAACTTTTGGCAACGGTGGATAAGGGTTAGTCAGCGTGCCTATGGCAACTTCCTCGCCCTGTCTACAAAGGACAAGCAGACGGACGGACGGACGGACAGACACAGAGACAGAGAGACAGACAGGAACGCCCTTCAATAGTCCAGATTCAAAAAGCACGTTGTTCTTAACAACAGAGTTGACATGGGCAAAACTGCTAAAAATTAAGGTCATTTCCGGTGAAAAGGAGAGAAAAAAAATTAATCAGGACTCGAAAGGTGTTTTGTGTACGTGACTCACAAAGGTAGAATGGTTATATGAGGAAGGGTAAACGAACGAACCACAGATTAATGTTCAAGGAAAGGAGGAGTTATCATAACGGTCAATCCTCGTGTAGCAGCTGCATAGTAACTATGGGAAGCATAGGGCCTGGTGTTCAAGCTTCGGTGGCAAGGACACACGCAGACAGCTCGCAAGGGCAATGTCCAAAACAATACCTGAGGAACGGGTGGGCAGAGCGCAGCAACGCTGCGGAAGAAAGGAGATGCCTGGATAATCAATGAGTCAGGAGAGTTTCGATACCACACATGATAAGAGAGATGGACGAAGAATCATGCCACATACGTCAGCACGACACTGTACATATGCAACACGTGTCCACAAGACGAATCATCTCGGAGCGTACACAACATTCCCGGCTTCAAGGAAGCAAAATATTTGATGTTGATTATGTGGGGTTTCCTGGACACAGTGGAGGATATGGTTATGGCCAACATGTTTATGTTATACCAAGGGTGAATTCTGATGTTCTGCAAGTAAACAGAGAAAAAAGAGTGACACTGAAACAAATATAAAGGAACAAATTGGGCTGGCACTACTGAATGTAACCAATTTCCTGTTTCCCCATTTTCGACCTGCTACATACATCACATGTGAGAGGAACACAGGTTCAATACCAGCAAGAGACCAAATATTACACTGAGGACAGCAGGAGAAGTGACCTGCTGTGTGGAAAGTGGAATCCTCAGCGTGAACTGTGAGCGTGATTAGATGAAGTAAGATCATATATGGAGAGAAGAGTGCCTGTACGAGACGAACCCTGAGAAACACCAATGTTCACAAGATTCGAAGGAGAGGTCACTCCATTGACGACTAAGTCATGGATCAACGACAGGAAGACAGATATCAGGAAACAAGAAAGAAGCAGAAAACCCAAATGATGGTAGTTTGGAAAGGGAAGACATACCAATTGCTTTGGATACGTCCAGGGCCACAACTGGTTTCACAAAAATCGCTGAGGATGAGGAGCAGGGATGGGTTACACAGAAAGGTCACTAGTGAACCTTACACTGCTAAAGACGTGCTGGTGATCAGTACTGAGATCCTAAGTGTTCGAGAAGTGAGAGTTAAGGAAAGGTTTACACACTTTAGATACATCAGAAGTGAGAGTTAAGGAGAGGTTTACACACTTTAGATATATCAGAAGTGAGAGTTAAGGAGAGGTTTACACACTTTAGATATATCAGAAGTGACAGTTAAGGAGAGGTTTACACACTTTAGATATATCAGAAGTGACAGTTAAGGAGAGGTTTACACACTTTAGATATATCAGAAGTGAGAGTTAAGGAAAGGTTTACACATTTTAGATACATCAGAAGTGAGAGTTAAGGAAAGGTTTACACATTTTAGATATATCAGAAGTGACAGTTAAGGAGAGGTTTACACATTTTAGATATATCAGAAGTGACAGTTAAGGAGAGGTTTACACATTTTAGATATATCAGAAATGAGAGTTAAGGAAAGGTTTACACACTTTAGATACATCAGAAGTGACAGTTAAGGAGAGGTTTACACATTTTAGATATATCAGAAATGAGAGTTAAGGAGAGGTTTACACACTTTAGATATATCAGAAGTGAGAACAATTGGGCGATAGTTGGAAGGATTAGAAAGGTCCCTTTCTTAGGAAGTGGGCTGCACCGAGTCATACTTCCAAGAGGAAATATGAGTTTTAAGACAAGACATGAAACAGGCGAACATGATTCAGAGCGAGGGGGTATGACATCTGGGCCATCTGCCGTGAGCACCTGGAGATGGAGAAGTGCTTGGAGGACCCTGCCTGAAGTACATACAGGTGGTGGCCTGGGTTCAGTGGGAGGTGATGGAGGAGATCTAAACAAGACAGTCGAGTGTATCTTCTCCGTACATCAGGATTTTTTGATCCAACACTGTACCCCTCTCTCATGCATGCCTGGAAAGTCATCCTTTTACCAGCCTCTTGTGGGTGACACTCAAATACACCTGGTAGTCCAACACTCGCCTCGACAATCCATCTCACTCTCTCTATTCGATGCTTGTCTGTTATGCATCAACTGTACCTGTACCCACTAGTTCTTTAATAACCCTATTTCTCCATTGCCGTGAAGACGGAGCCAGTCAGCTAGTGGTACTGGCTAATAGATTACTTCATCAAGTTTTCCACTTGAAAGAAAAACACAAAACGCCATCCTCTATTCCCTTATAAAAATTTCTTTCCTCCATAAAGCTCGTGAATATTTACCTTCTGTGGTGGCCAACTCAAACATCTGCACAATCTGTCATCATTTGAGCCACATACAACATTCATTAGCCTTATAACAACGTCTCACTTTATCTTGTCTAAAGATTTCGGTATATTTTCCCATCCCATGTTGTTATTGTGAAGGTGGTGCACCATACTCCAGGCAACACACTGTATAAATAAACAATCACTGTTCTAAACGAGTCCTTCAATTAATTCTTTATTCTTCAAGGGACAGAATGGACAACAGGAACATTCAAAGTCTTGTCGACATTAGTTTGCTGTACCATTCTGAACCTACGACATGCATCTCTCCTTCCTGCAGTTGTCACGAACTCATTGCCTGTTGTGCCATTCATATCATCCGCACAGAACATATCTACCTTCCTGAGTCTTCTGACATCACGTAAACAGTCTCCTCCTCCTCCTCCTCTAACACTACAACCTATCCAATGACTTCTTTATCAAAAACTTGACACAATCTCTTTTACTAACCATACTAATGATGGTGAATTGTCGAAATCACTGGGAACGACTCAAAACACTGAGGCTATACGTATTTCCTGCAGCTCAGACGGGAGAGGTATGTCATCATGTACACCTGGAAGATCCTGGAAGGTGTGGCTCCCAACCTACACTCGGAAATAGCATCCTGTTGTCACACCTGGCATGGAAGACTTGGTGAAATACTATGTACATCTCAAATCCAGAGGTGCCGTATGGACGAAGAAAGAACACCTTAAACATGCGGGGCCCTTCAACACCTCGCCATGTACCGTCAGAATCATCCTGGGATGTACGGTAGAGAACACTGGACTGGACGAGTACTACAAGTCCAGACCACCAGTTGCTTCCAACTACATGTGTACCGACCAGAGCCTGGTGGGGTAAACACTTGTCCAAACTCCAGGATCCAGGCGGGGTAAGATCCTCCCCAAACTCACCAGGTAATCACCAGTCTCCTCACCCAAGCCGTCATAACATTCCTGGAATATCTGACCCCGGATCACCCAGCTTAATAAGACTGCAGACGATACATCAATCACGTAAGCCTCTCTCGCTGTTATTCCAGCCACTGATGGAACCATCACGATCCACGAGCTCGTAACACACTTGGTGGTCTCTTGAGCAGCAGAGCCTCACACCCACTGACCGTCCACACCTCACTCGGGATACACACGTGACATGTCCTACTCTGCCAGCACGGCGAGAGAGAGAGAGAGTTACACTTGTGTTGCCTCGTCTCTTAACCTTATTGTATACATGGATCATGTCTCTACTCCTATGTAGGTATGGATACACACACACAACACACAACACACACACACACACACACACACACCACGCACACACACACACCACACACACACACACACACAACACACACACACACCACACACACACACACACACACACACACACAAACACACACCACGCACACACACACACACACACACACACACCACACACACACCACGCACACACACACACACCACACACACACACAACAACAACACACACACACACACACACACACACACACATACACACACACACACACACACACACACACACACACACACACACAACACACACACACACACAGTAAGGAGGCCAGTGGAGGGAAAAGTGAAGCAGAAATATATTCGTACACATGTGACTGGCGTTGGTTTCCCGTGACTACTACAACACAGGCAATACATACGGTCATGCTCCAGGGTCGTCTCGTCATGCTCCTGGGTCGTCCCGTCATGGTCTAGAGTAGTTCGGTCGTGTCTAGGGTCGTCGGTCATGCTCTAGGTCGCCGTCAGTTAAGGGCGTCGGTCATGCTCCAGGTCGTACGTCATGTCTAAGTAGTTCGGTCGTGGTTTAGGGTCGTCCGGTCGTGGTCTAGGGTCGTCCGGCCGTGGTATAGGGACGTCCGGTCATGGTCTAGGGTCGTCTGGTCGTGGTCTAGGGTCGTCTGATCGTAGTCTAGGGTCGTCCGATCGTGGTCGAGGGTCGTCCAGTCATGGTCTAGGGTCGTCCGGTCATGATCTAGAGTCGTCCGGTCGTGGTCGAAGGTCGTCCCGTCATGGTCTAGGGTCGTCCGGTCATGGTCTAGGGTCGTCCAGTCATGGTCTAGGGTCGTCTAGTCGTGGTCTAGGGTCGTCCGGTCATGATCTAGGGTCGTCCGGTCGTGGTCGAAGGTCGTTCGGTCATGGTCTAAGGTCGTCCACTCATGGTCTAGAGTCGTTCGGTCATGATCTAGGGTCGACTGGTCGTAGTCTAGGGTCGTCCGGTCGTGGTCTAGGGTCATCCGATCATGGTCTAGGGTCGCCCGGTCATGATCTAGGGTCGTCCAGTCATGGTCTAGGGTCGTTCGGTCATGGTCTAGGGTCGTCCGGTCGTGGTCTAGGGTCGTCCGATCATGGTCTAGGGTCGCCTGTACATAGTCTAGGGTCGTCCCATGATCACATGGTCTAAGGTCGTCTCGGTCATGGATCTAAGGTCGTCCGGTCGTGGTCTAGAGTCGTTCGGTCGTGGTCTAGGGTCGTCCGTCGATTTCTAGGGTCGTCCGTCGTATTCGTAGGTCGTCCGGTCATGGTCTAAGGGTGTCCGTCAGTGTCTAGGGTCGTTCGGTCATGTCTAAGGTCGTTCCGTCATGGTCTAGGGTCGTCCGGTCGTGGTCTAGGGTCGTCCGATCATGGTCTAGGGTCGCCCTGGTCATGATCTAGGGTCGTCCAGTCATGGTCTAAGGTCGTTCCGGTCATGGTCTAGGTCGTCCGGTCGTGGTCTATGGTCGTCCGATCATGGTCTAGGGTCGCCTGGTCATAATCTAGGGTCGTCCAGTCATGGTCTAGAGTCGTTCGGTCATGATCTAAGGTCGTCCGGTCGTGGTCTAGAGTCGTTCGGTCATGGTCTAGGGTCGTCCGATCGTTTTCTAGGGTCGTCCGGTCGTATTCTATGGTCGTCCGGTCATGGTCTAGGGTAGTCCGGTCGTGTTCTAGGGTCGTCCGGTCATGGTCTAAGGTCGTCCGGTCATGGTCTAGGGTCGTTCGGTCGTGGTGTAGGGTCGTCCGGTCTTGGTCTAGGGTCGTCATGTCATGGTCTAGGGTCGTCCGGTCTTGGTCTAGGGTCGTGGAGTATGGTCGTTCGGTCATGGTATATGGTCGTCCGGTCGTGGTGCCTGGATTACAATGAGGCAATGTGTCAGTCAGTCAGGCGTGGTGATGGTGATGGTGGAGGAGGAAGAGGAGGCGTGTGTAAGAACCTCCTGGAAACAAAGGTGGTCGTGTGAAATGGTCCAGGTATGTGAGTCACTGAGTCCATCTGTAATGACGGTCATCACCATCACTACCACCTCCATCACCATCACTACACCTCCATCACCATCATTACCACCTCCATCACCATCACTACCACCTCCATCACCATCATCCTCCACCATCACTACCACCTCCATCACCATCATTACCACCTCATCACCATCACTACCACCTCCATCACCATCATTACCACCTCCATCACCATCACTACCACCTCCATCACCATCATTACCACCTCCATCACCATCATTACCACCTCCATCACCATCACTACCACCTCCATCACCATCACTACCACCTCCATCACCATCACTACACCCATCACCTATTACACCTCCACCTCATTACACCTCCATCACCATCATTCACTCCATACCATCACTACACCTCATCATCACCCCTCATCCATCATACCCTACATCACCATCACTACCACCTCATCACATCATCCACCAATCTCCATCACTACACCTCCTCACCACAAACACCACACATCACCATCACTACCACTCCGTCACTCATACACCAACACCATCACTAACACCATAACTACCACCTCCACATCAACATCACTACCACCATCATCACCATCACTATCATCATCTTCATCACCATCACTACCACCATCATCATCACCATCACTACCACCATCATCATCACTATCACTATCACCACCATCATCACTATCACTATCACCACCATCACACCACTACCACCTCCATCACCATCACTACCACCTCTACCATCACCATCGCTACCACCATCATTATTACCATCACTACCACCTCCATCACCATCACTATCACTAACACCACCATCATCACTACCTCTACTACCACCATCACTACCTCCACAACGACCATCACAACTACCACCAATATCACTGCTACCACAACTTGACCTACCAGCTGTTGTGGTACCATGTATCTACCACTACCAACACCACCCGACCTACCAGCTGTTGTGTTACCATGTATCTACCAATACCAACACCACCCGACCTACCAGCTGTTGTGGTACCATGTATCCTACCACAAACACAACTGACCTACCAGCAGTTGTGGTACCATGTATCATACCACAACCACCACACCGACCTACAAAGCTGTTGTGTACCATGTATCTACCAAACCACAGAACCTGAACCTACCAGTAGTTGGGTACCAATGTAATCTACGATACCTAACCACACCAGACCTACCAGGCTGTGGTACCATGTATCTACCATAACCAACAACCACGACCTACCAGCTGCTGTGGGTAACATGTATCTACCACTACCACACCACCCGACCTAACCAGCAGTTGTGGTACCATGTATCTACCACTACCAACACCACCCGACCTACCAGCTGCTGTGGTACCATGTATCTACCACTACCAACACCACCCGATCTACCAGCTGTTGTGGTACCATGTATCTACCACTACCAACACCACCCGACCTACCAGCTGCTGTGGTACCATGTATCTACCACTACCAACACCACCCGACCTACCAGCTGCTGTGGTACCATGTATCCTACCACAACCACCACCACCCGACCTACCAGCTGTTGTGGTACCATGTATCTACCACTACCAACACCACCCGACCTACCAGCTGCTGTGGTACCATGTATCATACCACAACCACCACCACCCGACCTACCAGCTGCTGTGGTACCATGTATCCTACCACAACCACCACCACCCGACCTACCAGCTGTTGTGGTACCATGTATCTACCAATACCAACACCACCCGACCTACCAGCTGCTGTGGTATCATGTATCCTACAACTACCACAACCAGTGTTACGTGACCACGTAGTACCATCTTCAGCCTCGTCAAAGAAAATAAGTTATAAGGCCATAATGGGGGTATTATCCAAGTAACCGGTAAGGATACATGGGGTATATCCAAGTAACCAGTAAGGATACTTGGGGTATATCCAAGTAACCAGTAAGGATACTTGAGGTATATCCAAGTAACCAGTAAGGATACTTGGGGTATATCCAAGGAACCAGTAAAGATACTTGGGGTATATCCAAGTAACCAGTAAGGATACTTGGGGTATATCCAAGTAACCAGTAAGGATACTTGGGGTATATCCAAGCAACCAGTAAGAATACCTGGGGTATATCACGTCTCTAACGTCGCTATAACTACCATATTAACTTTAAATTCAACAGGAAGGACGTTGGTGCTAACATGACAGCTGTTACTGGCGTACAAGGTTGGACTCCTACAACAGGACAATATAACGCCTCGCCACAAAGATCATCCTCATCTGTTATCTCCCTGTTATGTCCCAGTCCACCAGCCACAGAGGTGAGTGTTACTGGTGTTCTCCGTACATCCACTTGGCTACAACACACACCAGACCAGACCATCATACATATGATCCTCTCACACATGCCACACTCAACTGGGACACCTGACCAGGTAGTGCACGTATGTATGTCACATGTGTGTGCAGCCATTTTATACATATGTAGTAATGATCTTCAGGATTATCCAAGTATATATATTTTTTTTTTTTCATACTATTCGCCATTTCCCGCAATAGCGAGGTAGCGTTAAGAACAGAGGACTGGGCCTTTGAGGGAATATCCTCACCTGGCCCCCTTCTCTGTTCCTTCTTTTGAAAAAAAAAAAAAAAAAAAAAAAAAAAAAAAAAACGAGAGGGGATGATTTCCGACCCCCCCTCCCTTCCCTTTAGATCGCCTCATACTGCACACGCAGGGAATACGTGGAGTAATATTCCATTTCTCACCCTATCACTCAGGGAATATATATATATATATATAATATATATATATATATATAATATATATATATATATATATATATATATATATATATATATATATTCTTTTCATTCTATTATTATTTCATTATACTTTGTCGCTGTCTCCCGCGTTAGCGAGGTAACGCAAGGAAACAGACGAAAGAATGGCCCAACCCACCCACATACACATGTATACACATAAGCGCCCACACACGCACATATACATACCTATACATTTCAACGTATACATACATATACATACACATACATATATATATATACACAAGTATATATTCATACATGCTGTCTTCATCAATTCCCGTCGCCACACAAGAAATGGCACCCCCTCCCCCAGCGCGCGTGCGAGGTAGTACTAGGAAAAGACAACAAAAGGCCACATTCGTTCACACAGTCTCTAGCTGTCATGTATAATGCACCGAAACCACAGCTCCCTTTCCACATCCAGGCCCCACAAAACTTTTCATGGTTTACCCCAGACGCTTCACATGCTCTGGTTCAATCCACTGACAGCACGTCAACCCCGGTATACCACATCGTTCTAATTCACTCTATTCCTTGCACGCCTTTCACCCTCCTGGATGCTCAGGCTCCGAACGCTCAAAATCTTTTTCACTCCATCTTTCCATCTCCAATTTGGTCTCCCATTTCTCCTCGTTCCCTCCACCTCTAACACATATATCTTCCTGGTCAATGTTTCCTCACTCATTCTCTCCATGTGACCAAACCATTTCAATACACCCTCTTCTGCTCTCTCAACCACTCTTATCATTACCACACATCTCTCTTACCCTTTCATTACTTTCTCGATCAAACCACCTCACACCACATACTGTCCTCAATCATCTCATTTTCAACACATCCACCCTCCTCCGCACAACCCTATCTAGAGCTCATGCCTCCCAACCATATAACATTGTTGAAACCACTATTCCTTCAAACATACCCATTTTTGCTCTTCATGATAACATTCTCGCCTTCCACACATTCTTCAACGCTCCTAGAACCTTCCCCCTCCCTCACCCTGTGACTCACTTCAGCTTTCATGGTTCCATCCGCCGTCAAATCCACTCCCACATATCTAAAACACTTCACTTCCTCCAGTTTTTCTCCATTCAAAGTTACCTCCTAATTAACTTGTCCCTCAACCCTACTGTACCTAATAACCTTGCTCTTATTCACATTTACTCTCAACTTTACTCACACACTTTACCAAACTCAGTCACCAACTTCTGCAATCTCTCACCCTTGCTGCATCATCAGCCAACAACAACCGACTCACTTCCCTACCCTCTCATCCACAACAGACTGCATACTTGCCCCTCTCTCCAAATCTTGCATTCACCTCCTAACAACCCATCCATAAACAAATTAAACAACCAAGGAGACATCACACACAACTGCCGCAAACCAACATTCACTGGGAACCAATCACTTTCCTCTCTTCCTACTCGTACACATGCCTTACATCCTAGATAAAAACTTTTCACTGCTTCTAATAACTTGCCTCCCACACCATATATTCTTAATACCTTCCAAACAGCATCTCTATCAAACTCTATCATATGCCTTCTCCAGATCCATAAATGCTACATACAAATCCATTTGTTTTTCTAGGTATTTTTCACATACATTCTTCAAAGCAAACACCTGATCCACACATCCTCTACCACTTCTGAAACCACACTGCTCTTCCCCAATCAGATGCTCTGTACATGCCTTTACCCCCTCAATCAATACCCTCCCGTATAATTTCCCAGGAATATTCAACAAACTTATGCCTCTGTAATTTGAACACTCACCTTTATCCCCATTGCCTTTGTACAATATATATATATATATATATATATAATAAATATATATATATATATATATATATATCGCTCACCAATACAAGGTGAAGTCTTCGAGGGTCTTCCACAGTCCTGGCTAGGCCCAGGTTGGTGGGCTGGGTCGTTGGTCGAACAAGCTGGTGATTACCTGGCTAATACTGAACGCATCATCATGCCAATCACTCTCCAGTCTTTACTCTGTCTGGATATATCATATCATATATCGGTGACGGGACACGGGCAAGGTGGAAACGAGTCTACAACGTACATACACGGTGCGTCCGTAGTACATTAGCCTGGGAGGGAAGGCTCGAGACCCAGAGTGGTGATCATGGTGTCAGCAAGGACGGGTCAGCAGGTCTGGCCCTGGCTGCTCTCATTACAAGTGTCAAGACTTAACCCACCATTATACCTTACTGATCACCTGTTGTATACATTATCTTCCCACTTACAGTTGACTGTATAATTATTGCCCGTTTAATACGTCTTATTTCTATCCTGTTCGTATCTTTAATATCACTCGTTCAGCTTTTTAGGCCGCAATAATTATCCATCCATCAATCATTTCTGTTTATCTTGCCTTCTGTCTAGTTCTCAGCCAGGTATAATCCCGAGGCATCTCATATGTCTACATAAGTTGGCAGTAGGTGTGGAGATCAGCTGGTGTGTACCGCTTATATACCCACCTTCTTATTCCTACTTAATGACCTTTCCCGACATTCCCTCCTAATCAATACACAACAGGTCCAGCATACACGATGAGGGATGGCAGTCATGACGCAAGGAGGCCAGCCCGCCCCGCCACACATCTATAGCCAGTCTGACAACAGAGCGGCCAAGCGCCCACCACTACCACCACATCGCACCACATGAACACCGCAAGAGAAGCCGACCCGGTAGCAACTCACCCATCTCCCACATATGGGTTATCTCTCTCACTCACAGAGGTAATACCTGTTACTCGCAGGAGCAAAAGTGTACGTACGTCAACCACTGTATATTCATTAAACAGTTGTTGTTATGAAGCACCACATTACTGGAGGAGCTACATAACAAAAGGCAGTTAATCAGATCAATTAGCGGCAATTACTAATATCATTACTGGTAATGATGTACCCATTACAGCTAGTTTATTGACCTCCATTCCCTACCAATCTATATAACACCTTATTAATACACTACCATGTCCGTCCACCTTACCTTACGTATACCTTACGATGGTTTGGTAGGTTTAGTGGATTTCTTACGTAACCTACATGTTGCAGTCTTCTACCCACAGCTGGGTCTGGCACCTTACCTACTATACCTTACGAGGTTGAGTCTTCTACCCACACTGTCGGTCCACCTTACCTACTTACTTACCTTACGATGGTTTGGAGGTCTTCTACCCCCACAGCTGGTCTGGCACCTTACCTCTCACGTATACCTTACATGTTGGTCTTCTACCCCACAGCTGGTCTGCACTACCTTACACTTACCTAACGCTACACACTGAGTTTGCGAGGTCTTCTACCCCCACAGCTGGGTCTGGCACCTTACCTTACGTATACCTTACGATGGTTTGGGAGGTCTTCTACCCCCACATGTCTGGCACTACTACTGACCTCGTGGCACCTTACCTTTACCTTACGTATACCTTACGATGGTATGGCAGGTCTTCTACCCCCACAGCTGAGTATGGCACCTGCCCCAACTTGGTCCAGGACTTTGCTTTTCGGAACACCTTATTCTGGTTCTTCAATTGACCACTCAGGTGCCAGCGGCCACGGCCAGCAGGTCTACGTCATCTCAGAAACTTGAACAAGTGCAAAGACGAGCAACAACATCGACACCACCTCTGAGAGTCTTCTAGAACACTGTTCTCTCCTCATCCCATCCAGTTACACCAGAAACACGAGTTAAAGTTATACACAGATGACACAGACATAAGCTAACGTGTCCTCTGTTATTATGTCTTTTCCTATACATCTTGTCTGGTCTGGTATACCTTACAGGTGCTCGGTCACGCCCATCATCGCACGCCAGTTACTGTGAGACATCACATGCCACGCCAGTTTCCTGGACTGCATTCCTCCGCATCAAGCAGTTGTGCCACAAAGACATTACCTCACCAAGATGTTTGTTCTGCCAATACAAAATGTAGACACACGTCTTCTCTAACAGCCAACCGTAGGTCAGCTTAACTCAAACCCATTCATATCAACCCGGCCACGTACTACTGTCGATCAGTTCTTAAATGCGAAACACCGATGGAATGAGCACCACGAACCTGGACACTTGCATCAGCCTCGGTAATTGGATACTAACTCACATGGCCTCTATTTTTTCCTTCATCTCATAATAAAAATCACAACATCACAAATTATCAAAATTTCCAATTACTAAAATGTAAACTGACGGATCGATCATCTCCACAACCCAGGACAACGTGGCTCCAGGGCAGGAAGGTCTTGCCTCTCTCTCTCTCTCTCTCACTCCCCTGCTGGACCACTAGGATCAGGGCACTGGAGGAGTACAAACAACATGATAACGTGGTATACACCAAACTTTGCTAAAGCCTCTCATAAGCTCTGACGTCACAGCACACACAATGCCTAAGATGGGTATAACCGGTACAACAGCAACACTCACACATCACAAGACCCTCCTACATAACAAGTGTCTCCCCGGTAAACAACGGAGACCCCAAGCTTGCATCTGTACACTTCCTCCTCTCATTCCTACGTCTGACGCTGACACGAGTCTCGGTTTCATGCCATCCACCGCAGTCTGAAAGGTTCGTCAATAAATGACACTTGCGAAACTGGACCAAACAGTCTTCCACTGGGTGACCAAGTGGGGATCAGTCCCACTCCTCCGGTCTGGCAAGAATGAGGAGATCATGAGCAGTACAGACAGACACCAACTCTGTCATATCCCGACTGATAAATGGACAGGACTCTGGAGCTATACGTCTGACGACTTTACCTTCAGTGACGAAAACAAGGCAACAGTTAACTCTTCCATGATGATGTCTGGATGCATCGTGCAGACAGACACAAGAGCAAACGCCACTGATGATGACGCTGCGCAAGACATAAATACTCTCACGAACAGAACACATCTTGTGTACAACACCACCTGACGTAAGTGGACGACGACCAAACCTCAGAGTTGAGGCCGTTCAAAGGTCTCTCACGACCCGTCAAGGAACTGAACTACAGGGCACGGCTGAAATCACTGATGTTGTACTCACTGGAACGCAGACTGAAGACGTGTATCCACCATTTACAGTTTAACTTAAGACGTGTATCCACCATTTACAGTTTAACTGAAGAGGTGTATACAGTTTACAAATCCTGTAAGGTTTAGCTCCTAACTTCCACATAAAAGTAATTCCCTACTGGCACGACAAACATGGAAACTGTAATGCATCAGCCCTACAATGAAGAGGTACGATAGGCACCATCATACCTTGAACATCCGCAACCAATCAAGACATCGCCTACGGACATAAGAAATCCTGGCCAAGTATTTACGGCCAGTGCGAGACCAGGAGGGAGCGCGCTGATGGCTACACCAGCCAGCGAACCACTGTTTCTGACAACCTGCTGGACCAGCGTCCCATCTCAGCAGCCTGCACTTAACCAGGGCTGTGGGGGTAGAAGACCTACCAAGTCTCTTCTAGGTAAACACCTGATCAACTAACACCAGAAAATGATGACGAACAAGAGGTTCAGCTGTCTGCAGGCGAGATAAAAGTGGACATAACAAATTAGACGCAGAGGATAATCTCCTTCCACTGGGTGACATGATAAGATGCTTCCATGATGGAGTGAGCAACGTGGACCACACAACCACCACCTTAACACGCCTCCCAACCTACTGTACTCCTGGCTAAGGTGGAGCTTCGGTAGTCTCCTTCATATTATCCTTGCATGACTGATGTGTTGAGGGAGGGAGGGAGGAGAGAGAGGCCAGCCGATGGAAAGGTAGACGGTGGCTTCAGAGACGACGCGTCGCGGGTGCAGAAATAGAACAGCGGGGAGGGAGGGAGGGACAAGTGTCCTGCATGGGAAGGCATTGCGCTGCATCACCAAATGGCGAAGACGTCATCCGGTCAGTGGAACACTATAACAATGTTCTACTCATTTCTCTTTCTAAATCTAACTCGATCCAAACTAATGAATTTCAGAAACACAAAACTTCAACCCCTGAAATAACATTACCTCACTGGACACAACAATATCCTGCAGTGTGTATTGGAACCACTACATAAACTCGTTTCATGAGTTGAGGATCGTACACGGGGTACATGAGAAGGAGATATAACACAAGACTTGAGAGGCTATGAGGCAGATATCTGCTGGTGAAGCTGTTCTAATCCTCAAGGTACAACGATAGGAGAGTACAGCATAGGGCTCCTCCCCACCCACCACAGCCTCCAGCAGCATTACATCCACCAGAGAAAACAGCAAAGGCGCAGCACGACGTATGTAAGAGTCTTCTGCTATGGAAAAAAATTCTATCGAAGAGCGTACAGGCAAGAGAGGAGGCTCTAATATGAACGAAAGATAAAGGAATGACAGGCCTACTGTATGATGAATGACAGGCCTACTGTATGATGAATGACAGGCCTACTGTATGATGAATAATGTGTGGTACCTTCAGGAAACTCATTCAGTAA
>NC_092260.1:6911864-6950188 GCF_036320965.1 Panulirus ornatus
TTTTTTTTTTTTTTTTTTTTTTTTTTTTTTTTTTTACTCGAATACCCTTCGTCTCACGTTGGTGAGCAACGGGGTCTACACCGGTCATTTCCTATCCGGCTCACACAGCCAGCAGATAGCATTTATTAGGAGCGATCATAATAATCTTTGACACAATCTACAGATGTGTATAAGAACATACAATTAGTCTCAGAACATGTGAACATGTGTGTAGTAATATACGTAGAGCAAAGCTATCTACGTTCTTCATCCCTCACTCACTGATAGTCACACAAGCCATAATAACACTTCCATTGTGAGAGTAACTAGACTACTACACTTCAACGTGCTGAAATATTAATCTTCCTTACACTGCTACGTTAGTTGACGATACAGCCAACTGAACACCCTCACTACCGCCATCTCACGGTAGATGTAAACGTATCACAATGTCCCACACCGGGACAAGACTCATCACTAACGTAGACGTAGTCCTCCACGACAACACCAGTGATTCTAAAACACAATAACCATCTATTTCTAACACTCTCCTCGTCTTGGCTATTTCCTCTCAGGGCTCCGTCGTTCAACCATACGAGGTTAATCAATAGACCTGACGTTAGATTCACCTTCAAACATTCCTGTCACCTCCATATCACCAGAGGAACACATCCTGGTGCCAGAGAACCTGGATTCTGGACCGTGCTTGACCTCGCCAACAACTGCTGCAGAAGTACACACTTCCCTCCCTACAGCAAGGTGTGGCCAGGTACCTCCTCCTCCAGAAGGTTCACTCATCAAGCAGTTTACTTCTCAACTTCCATCCCTTTACTCTGGCCAAGAATATCTATAATTAGTTATAATTATACCAGGAATAATCACCATGAAAGAATCCGGGCATTAACCAAGACTTTAATAAACGTTCCTGCAGAGCTGCGCTACTTCCAGTGGCAGGGAAATGTGAACTCCTTTGGAGTGCGAGGTTCTTTAACGAAACTGAACTCTGTTTCATCAACTGGCGATGATGTAGCCAAGTCAAAGGTGACTTTTCACTCGCGGTGTAACCAAGTAGCACAGCCCGGTGACACTATGTGTGTATATTATATATATATATATATATATATATATATATATATATATAATATATATATATTATATATATATATATATATATAATATATATAATATATTAATATATTTCTTTTTTTGTTTGTTTTTTTGCCGCTGTCTCCCGCGTTTGCGAGGTAGCGCAAGGAAACAGACCAAAGAAATGGCCCAACCCACCCCCATACACATGTATATACATACGTCCACACACGCAAATATACATACCTACACAGCTTTCCATGGTTTACCCCAGATGCTTCACATGCCCTGATTCAATCCACTGACAGCACGTCAACCCCGGTATACCACATCGATCCAATTCACTCTATTCCTTGCCCTCCTTTCACCCTCCTGCATGTTCAGGCCCCGATCACACAAAATCTTTTTCACTCCATTTTCCACCTCCAATTTGGTCTCCCACTTCTCCTCGTTCCCTCCACCTCCGACACATATATCCTCTTGGTCAATCTTTCCTCACTCATTCTCTCCATGTGCCCAAACCATTTCAAAACACCCTCTTCTGCTCTCTCAACCACGCTCTTTTTATTTCCACACATCTCTCTTACCCTTACGTTACTTACTCGATCAAACCACCTCACACCACACATTGTCCTCAAACATCTCATTTCCAGCACATCCATCCTCCTGCGCACAACTCTATCCATACCCACGCCTCGCAACCATACAACATTGTTGGAACCACTATTCCTTCAAACATACCCATTTTTGCTTTCCGAGATAATGTTCTCGACTTCCACACATTCTTCAAGGCTCCCAGAATTTTCGCCCCCTCCCCCACCCTATGATCCACTTCCGCTCCATGGTTCCATCCGCTGCCAGATCCACTCCCAGATATCTAAAACACTTACTTCCTCCAGTTTTTCTCCATTCAAACTCACCTCCCAACTGACTTGACCCTCAACCCTACTGTACCTAATAACCTTGCTCTTATTCACATTTACTCTTAACTTTCTTCTTCCACACACTTTACCAAACTCAGTCACCAGTTTCTGCAGTTTCTCACATGAATCAGCCACCAGCGCTGTATCATCAGCGAACAACAACTGACTCACTTCCCAAGCTCTCTCATCCCCAACAGACTTCATACTTGCCCCTCTTTCCAAAACTCTTGCATTCACCTCCCTAACAACCCCATCCATAAACAAATTAAACAACCATGGAGACATCACACACCCCTGCCGCAAACCTACATTCACTGAGAACCAATCACTTTCCTCTCTTCCTACACGTACACATGCCTTACATCCTCGATAAAAACTTTTCACTGCTTCTAACAACTTGCCTCCCACACCATATATTCTTAATACCTTCCACAGAGCATCTCTATCAACTCTATCATATGCCTTCTCCAGATCCATAAATGCTACATACAAATCCATTTGCTTTTCTAAGTATTTCTCACATACATTCTTCAAAGCAAACACCTGATCCACACATCCTCTACCACTTCTGAAACCACACTGCTCTTCCCCAATCTGATGCTCTGTACATGCCTTCACCCTCTCAATCAATACCCTCCCATATAATTTACCAGGAATACTCAACAAACTTATACCTCTGTAATTTGAGCACTCACTCTTATCCCCTTTGCCTTTGTACAATGGCACTATGCACGCATTCCGCCAATCCTCAGGCACCTCACCATGAGTCATACATACATTAAATAACCTTACCAACCAGTCAATAATACAGTCACCCCCTTTTTTAATAAATTCCACTGCAATACCATCCAAACCTGCTGCCTTGCCGGCTTTCATCTTCCGCAAAGCTTTTGCTACCTCTTCTCTGTTTACCAAATCATTTTCCCTAACCCTCTCACTTTGCACACCACCTCGACCAAAACACCCTACATCTGCCACTCTATCATCAAACACATTCAGCAAACCTTCAAAATACTCACTCCATCTCCTTCTCACATCACCACTACTTGTTATCACCCCCCCATTTGTGCACTTCACTGAAGTTCCCATTTGCTCCCTTGTCTTACGCACTTTATTTACCTCCTTCCAGAACATCTTTTTATTCTCCCTAAAATTTAATGATACTCTCTCACCCCAACTCTCATTTGCCTCTTTTTCACCTCTTGCACCTTTCTCTTGACCTCCTGTCTCTTTCTTTTATACATCTCCCACTCAATTGCATTTTTTCCCTGCAAAAATCGTCCAAATGCCTCTCTCTTCTCTTTCACTAATAATCTTACTTCTTCATCCCACCACTCACTATCCTTTCTAATCAACCCACCTCCCACTCTTTTCATGCCACAAGCATCTTTTGCGCAATCCATCACTGATTCCCTAAATACATCCCATTCCTCCCCCACTCCCCTTACTTCCATTGTTCTCACCTTTTTCCATTCTGTACTCAGTCTCTCCTGGTACTTCCTCACACAAGTCTCCTTCCCAAGCTCACTTACTCTCACCACCCTCTTCACCCCAACATTCACTCTTCTTTTCTGAAAACCCATACAAATCTTCACTTCTCACCCAAGAGTCCCCTCTGTCCTCATGAGGCTCCTGCAGCACTCAGGAAGCCGGCCACGTCCACCGGACGGGACCTCAGTCATAAAGTGTTGTCATGTTGTGTGTGCGTCTATGTGCAGGACAGTAAGTGCTCGGTGGCTTCTTTATGGTAGTTGTATGGTGGGCATGAAGGGTCTTGGGATGTATTGAAACTGTATTACAAGAGAGAGTGACCCGTGTTTGTCTGGGAAGTGTGGTTTCCGGCGGGTTGAAGTTTAATACAGAGCTGGGAATTCGAGGGAGAGGGGAATGTCCAGATCATACAAGAATAAATTTGTGGACTGTACCAGGAAAGTAGTATGGGGGAATGGTGAGTGAGGAGGGGATTGGTATAGTATGGGGGAGTGGTGAGTGAGGAGAGGATTGGTATGTACAGAACATCGGAAAAGGAGAAACTATGTGGCTTCAGTCACTTAGTGTTCGTCTGGCTGTTTCAGTGCCTATGTGTTTGGGTTAGGTGGGGAAGGAGGGTTAATCTGTGAGTAGAGGTTATTGATGTGTGAGGCAGGGGGAAGCTTTTTATTTCCGCTTGACCTTCTGCAGGTCCCACGTTATACCAAGGGAACATGTGGCACGGAGGGAGGCCACGGAGGGAGGCACGGAGGGAGGCAGGGGAGGGAGGAGGCACGGAGGGAGGCACGGAGGGAGGGAGGGAGGGAGGGAGGGAGGCACGGAGGGAGGAGGATTCATACAGACTCACTGGGGGAGTTTCATCATACGATGATCATCATCCACATAATGACCACTGACTCATCATTCTTTATAGCTCTTTGCTGCCATCTTGCCCGTACGTACCTGCCACAGTACGACGGACGACGAAGGTCGTGGCAGTCAGTGTGTCTTGGTGGTAAAGCTAAGTGTATATAACGAGGGTTGTCAACTGTACTGCTGTCGTTGTGGTGTGACTACTCTCCATCATGACGCAAGCCACTTCAAGCCTTCGGTCATCCATTACATGACTGACAACAGTCCATTACGAATGACAACAGTCCATTACATGACTGACAACAGTCCATTACGAATGACAACAGTCCATTATATGACTGACAACAGTCAATTATATGACTGACAACAGTCCATTACATGACTGACAACAGTCAATTATATGACTGACAGCAGTCTATTACATGACTGACAACAGTCAATTATATGACTGACAACAGTCCATTATATGACTCATAACAGTCCATTATATGACTGACAACAGTCCATCACATGACTGACAACAGTCAATTATATGACTGACAACAGTCCATTATATGACTGACAACAGTCCATTAAATGACTGACAACAGTCCATTACGAATGACAACAGCCATATGACGACAAAGTCAATTATATGACGAAAACAGCCCATTAAATGCCCCAAACAGTCCATAAGACGACCACCCCATTATATACTGACAACAGTCCATTAAGACTAAACAGTCCATTAATGACGACAACAGCATTATATGACTGAAAACATCAATTAAAATGACAACATCCATACATGACTGACAACAGTCAATTATATGACTGAAAACGCCCCATTAAATACTCAACAGTCCTTTTAATTGCTGACAACAGCCCTTTAATGATGCAACCCCAATTTATGACTAAACATCCATTAATGACTGACAACAGTCCATTATATGCTGACAACAGTCCATTATATGACTGACAACAGTCCATTATATGACTGACAACAGTCCATTACGAATGACAACAGTCCATTACATGACTGATAACATTACATTACATGACTGACAACAATCCATTATGACTGACAACAGTCCATTCCATGACTGACAACACCCCATTCCATTACTGACAAGTCCACTACATGACTGACAACAGTAGATTACATGACTGACAACAGTCCATTCTATGACCGACAACACTCCATTACATGACTGACAACAGTCGTAATGTGACCTCAATGGTCACACCAGGACTGCCATCACTACTGTGCGCTCCTTTTAAGAATGATGTTGTCAGTGCACCATGCACGATGCAACAATACTGCGGGGAAGACGCACCGCTACAGTGGCAGGGTAAGGCATATTTCTCCATCAACCTAAAAAGAAGGCGGTGTAGCGGTCATGGGCCGCCCGGGGTCGATCGAGCACATAGACTCGAATCCCGGTTGTAGCAGTCGGTCCACAGTCAACCCAGGTGTTCATCCTCTCGGAGTTGGTCAGAAAACTGGTTACTTTGGGTTAGGGCCAATAAATATATATATATATATATATATATATAAATAATATATAATTAATTTAAAGGACACAATTTTGCGCGTATCAAGATATCCTATGATGCACGGGGAAAATGAAAAAAACGATAAGTTCCCATGGCACTTTTGTGTAATAATCACATCACTGGGGGGACACAAAAAGAAATATAAAGCAGTTGATATACATCGAAGAGGAAACTAGGGCGCCATTTGGTAAAAAGTGATTGTCCAAAAAAATATTTCCCCCTCTTGTGTTCCCCTGATGTGTGATTATTACACGAAAGTACAAAATATGGAACTCATCGGTTTCATTTTCCCCCCCCGGGCTCAAGGAATATATTATAATATAAAATATTAAAATATAAAAAAATTTTAAAATATATAATATATATATATAAAATATAAATAATAATATATATATATCCCCCCGGGGATAGGGGAGAAAGAATACTTCCCACGTATTCCCTGCGTGTCGTAGAAGGCGACTAAAAGGGGAGGGAGCGGGGGCTGGAAATCCTCCCCTCTTGTTTTTTTTTAACTTTCCAAGAGAAGGATCAGAGAAGGGGGCCAGGTGAGGATATTCCCTCAGAGGCCCAGTCCTCTGTTCTTAACGCTACCTTGCTAATGCGGGAAATGGCGAATAGTTTGAAAGAAAGAAATATAATATATATATATATATATATATATATATATATATATATATATATATATATTATATAATATATATATAATGAGATGGCATTATGGCATTCACTTGCCAGTGGCGACTCAGTTAACCTGGAAAACAAAACTCTGCTGCCTCTGCAGCGTAAGGTGGCCTCCCTCCCACTTGCCACACACAGCACAGTCCTGCCGGCCATGTATTACTCGGAGCATCATGTATGTAGACGTGTGGCGGGGACGACCCCACCAGAGTCTGCAGGAAGCAGAGGATGTGGCAATACCTTCACACGAGTCTAGCATCTTCACGACACGACCTGGCTGCGAGGGTTCGAACTACCAGTTGAGAAATCCAGTGTCACTTCTCTAACCCACCAGCCAAGATGTCCACCATCAGACGTACTTGCAGTATCATCCTAGACCCTGGAGACTGGGGGAGGGGGTGTCTCCCCCACCAGCAGCGGCCACACCGTCGCGTCGCCCACCTTACCCACCATCACTACTGGCTGCTCAGCAAAAGCCGCCCAGATTCACCTTAATAGTAATAGAGCCATTTCCTCTCCCCAGACGCCAATACTACTTACACATTATGGTCTCCTTTGGCCTCACACTCTCCACACCATGCTCACTAAATCTATCAATATCTTGTCTATTTTCTACACTGGCCTTATGATGACCCAGGCCAGTCACCATACTCTCCTACACTACACGTCTTCATGTTCATCCATACATCTTGACATATACGAGAGCAGTTTAATATACACAGAAGCAGTTACCAGAGAAGCATTACAATACTGAGAACGAACTGTGTTATGAGGAAAAGACGAGAGTGTACGTCTGTTGATGTCGGACCACAGTGACCACAGACTGTGTGTGCTGAGGTGACGTACTGTGAGGCACTGCTGAAGGTCCTCATGACTTGTGTATCATGATCTCTCCTGGTACGGTGAAGCCAGGCTTGGAACTGACCAATAGTATACCATGAAGCCTCTACAGGGTGAAGCCAGGCTTGGAACTGACCAATAGTATACCATGAAGCCTCTACAGGGTGGAGCCAGGCTTGGAACTGACCAACAGTATACCACGAGGCCTCTACAGGGTGAAGCCAGGCTTGGAACTGACCAATAGTATACCACGAAGCCTCTACAGGGTGAAGCCAGGCTTGGAACTGACCAACAGTATACCATGAGGCCTCTACAGGGTGAAGCCAGGCTTGGAACTGACCAACAGTATACCACGAAGCCTCTACAGGGTGGAGCCAGGCTTGGAACTGACCAATAGTATACCACGAAGCCTCTACAGGGTGAAGCCAGGCTTGGAACTGACCAATAGTATACCATGAAGCCTCTACAGGGTGGAGCCAGGCTTGGAACTGACCAATAGTATACCACGAAGCCTCTACAGGGTGAAGCCAGGCTTGGAACTGACCAACAGTATACCACGAGGCCTCTACAGGGTGAAGCCAGGCTTGGAACTGACCAATAGTATACCACGAAGCCTCTACAGGGTGAAGCCAGGCTTGGAACTGACCAACAGTATACCACGAGGCCTCTACAGGGTGAAGCCAGGCTTGGAACTGACCAATAGTATACCATGAAGCCTCTACAGGGTGAAGCCAGGCTTGGAACTGACCAATAGTATACCACGAAGCCTCTACAGGGTGAAGCCAGGCTTGGAACTGACCAACAGTATACCACGAGGCCTCTACAGGGTGAAGCCAGGCTTGGAACTGACCAATAGTATACCACGAAGCCTCTACAGGGTGAAGCCAGGCTTGGAACTGACCAACAGTATACCACGAGGCCTCTACAGGGTGAAGCCAGGCTTGGAACTGACCAATAGTATACCACGAAGCCTCTACAGGGTGAAGCCAGGCTTGGAACTGACCAATAGTATACCACGAAGCCTCTACAGGGTGGAGCCAGGCTTGGAACTGACCAATAGTATACCACGAGGCCTCTACAGGGTGGAGCCAGGCTTGGAACTGACCAATAGTATACCACGAAGCCTCTACAGGGTGGAGCCAGGCTTGGAACTGACCAAGAAACCTGTATAGGGTGAAGCCAGGGTTGGACCTGACTCAGAGAATACCATAGGATGTCTGTAAGGTGAAGCTGGTGTTGGACTTGAGTGCCAGCATACCATACACTGGTTGGTGGCATTGGTGTCAATAAAACAGGTGATCTCGGGCCAGGTGGCTGACCAGACGTCCCTGGGAGTGGTCACGTGGTCCCAGGAATGATGGTAGCGGGCCACAGCATTCTACCAGAATGTTTTAAATACACACACACACACACACACACACACACACACACACACACATAAAACAACACTACGGGGAATAGTTGCAGAGAAAATACTGTAGTCATATCATTCATTGTAAGAGGTAAAATGTTGGCAGAATGGCGCAAGTGGAAGAATTACAAAGATAACAAGAGGTAATGAGAGAGAGAGAGAGAGAGAGTGGGGGGCAGCAAGTGTGTGGAGACCATATAATTACCTGAGGAACAATACTAGAGAGATTATGGGTGGAGAAGGAGCACAGTACATAGCAGACATCATCATATGTATGGTCCTGCTGCTGCACCAGCCCGGGGTCCACCACTGACGTGGCTCCTCTGACAACAAGGGGAGGGGAGGGGACGGTAGGGCACGGCTTTGGTGACAACAGGCTGCCCTGTATGTTGGGAGAGGACAGTGAGGTGTATGTTGGGAGAGCAAGATGAGGTACATATTGGGGAGACTGTGGGGTGTATGTTAGGAGAGCAAGATGAGGTACATATTGGGGAGACTGTGGGGTGTATGTTAGGAGAGCAAGGTGGGGTATATGTTGGGGAGGACTGTGGGGTGTATGTTAGGAGAGCAAGGTGGAGTATATGTTGGGGGAGGACTGTGGGGTGTATGTTGGGAGAGCAAGGTGGGCTATATGTTGGGGGAGGACTGTGGGGTGTATGTTGGGAGAGCAAGGTGGAGTATATGTTGGGGGAGGACTGTGGGGTGTATGTTGGGAGAGCAAGGTGGAGTATATGTTGGGGGAGGACTGTGGGGTGTATGTTGGGAGAGCAAGGTGGAGTATATGTTGGGGGAGGACTGTGGAGTGTATGTTTGGAGAGCAAGGTGGGGTATATGTTGGGAGAACAAGGTGTGGTGTGTTGGGAGAGCAAGGTGGGGTGTATGTTGGGAGAGGACGGTGGGGTGTATGTTGGGAAAGCAAGGTGGGGTGTATGTTGGAAGAAGCTACAAATGAATGTTTGGGAAAAATGTTGGGTAAGGGTTGCGGTGCATTTATGGATTTAACTGGGGTGTATATTTGGAAAGGAAGATAGGAAGAAGCAGAGATGTTATGTTCAGTGGAGGAAGTTAGGAGAGTCTGGGGTGTATGTCTGGGGGAGTTGGGGAAAGGCTGGTATGTAAGTGTGGGAAGGGAGTTGTGTAGAACCTGGGCTGTAAGTCTGGAAAGGCTGTTGAAGAGCTGGGGAGTTTGCCTGGGGAAGAGGTCAAAAGACTGGATCAATGTTACAAAGGACCTTTCTGAATGTATCTGAGGCCCAAGGCTGCGCTGCTTCCAATAGTAGGAAATTGTAGACTTCTTTAGAATAAAAAAGTCTTTGACCAGACTGTATTCCAGTGATATGATATACTCTCATAACAAATGACTTTCCACTTGCAGTAAGACCTTTTCCAGGCGAAGGCCGGTAACACATCATTCCAATTCCTTCTATCCCATGCATGCCTCGCACCCTCATGCATGTTCAAGCACCAATAATCTAAAGCCATTTTCTTCTTTGCTTTCGTATATTTCTCCATTCCCCCCCCCCCCCCCATATACATCCTCTTCGTCAGTCTCTCCTCACTCATCCCCTCCATACGTCCAAACCCTTGAAGCGTGCCACTTCCAGCTCTCTCAGCCATGCCCATCTTACAGCCATACCTCTCTTACGATACATCATTCCTCACGCCATCTATCCTCCTTGCACCACAGGCATCACTCCAGCAGTTATTTTCCATAACATATCCCCTCCAATTCCTCTGCATCTAAGGCCCACCATCTACACTCCCATAGCAACGATGGGACTTCCATACCATCAAACTTACCCTCAGAAAGCGACTCTCTCCTTCCACACACTCCTCAATCACGTAGGACCCTTGCCCCTCCTCCACCTTGGGATTCACTTTAACTTCAATTCTTTCATCAGCTGTCACGTCCACTTCCAAGTATCTAAAACATTCCACTTCCTCCACATTCTCTCAACGCAAACTAACACTCAAACCAACCAGTCTCCCCCCGACCCTTGCTAAGACTCATAGCCTTAGCTTTGATCACATTAACTCTCACTTTTCTCCCTTTACATGATTTAACAGACTCAAAAACACCAGCTTCTTCAGTTTCTCCTCAAGTCTGCCACCCAGACCGTGTCATCTGGAAACAGCTAATGACTCAACACTCCTCCCCTCCTCACCCCCAGCATACTGTATACCTGCCTCTCACGAAGATCCTCGCATTTAACCCTCCCCTCCTCACCAACTCATACATAAACATATCAAACAGCCATGGTGATGTCACGCACCCTCAACCCACCTTCGCCTGGAACCATTCTCCGTCCTCCCTACCTACTCTTACACATGACCTTACTCTCACGAAAAATCTTCCTCGCTGTTTTAATTTTTTTTTCCTACCACACCATATAATTGCAACGTCTTCCGGAAGGCATCCCGATCAAATCTTATGCCTTTCATTATAACCACAAATTCTACATCCAAGTCCCTGTCTCTCTCAAAGTACTTCTCACACACGTTCGTCAGAGCAAACACCAGATCTACACATCGTAGACCGCACTTACAGCCACAATGTTCCTCCCACGTCGGGTGCTGTGAGCACGTCACCAGCCTCACCATCATCATACCACACACCTCTGCACTTGGGGTCTTCACTTCTGCCTTCCTTACCATCATATGAAGACACAATACGGACATACTGACCCTCCTCGAGCCACACATACACAGACGATCCTGGCTTAACTGGTCGCGTGGTGCTGGGGAGGTGCACATACACGTTATCTCCCCCTCATTACCAGCGCCAGGCTGGAGGACCAGCATTTGGTGGGTGGGGAGGAGGAAGGTGACGCTAAGGTGGGTGGGGAGGACCACAGCCATACACACGCCTAATCGGGCCCGTACTGTCGCCATGGTAACGCTGCTGGCACACCTACGACCAGCCATCCCCACCCATGACACGCAACTCCGGCCCGCACTCACCACGCCACTACGGCCCACTTCAGTCTGCTGGCCAGTCTGACGTAAGAATGTCGGAAATTTGTCTACCGCGTGACAACTGTGCCACCACCACAGGAAGGAGGGAGGGAACTGGTGACACCTTACGACAAGACATTATGACACGTGACCATAAGATAAATAGCCGTAACGACTCAAAATGTGTACATACCGTCAGTAGCTGTCCAATGTGTGTGTGTGTGTGTGTGTGTGTGTGTGTGTGTGTGTGTGTGTGTGTGTGTGTGTGTGTGTGTGTGTGTGTGTGTGGCAGTAGACGAGTCCGGGGAAATATATTGGTTACATAAGACACATGTACGTGGCCAGCCTCAACTACCCCATCAATGGTGGTGATAATGGTGGTGATAGTGGCCACACGGTGCAAGACCTCTGGTGATGACAACAACAAGGGCATCAACCAGGGTGGTAGTAATACAGGGGGAGAGGAACTGAACCACAGGATAGCATAACACATATGTTACTACAGGACAACACTCTCCCTCCGCTACATTATACTACACCGCATGACACTATACTACACTACCTTAACACTACACTACACTACACTACATGACACTATACTACATTAGTCTAACACTAGAATACACTAAACAGCACTATACGACACTATCCTGATACTATAATACACAACACTACACTACCCTGCACTACACTACACTACCCTGTGTTACACTACACAACCCTGTACTACACTACACTACCCTGTGTTACACTATACTACCCTGTACTACACTACACTACCCTGTAATACACTACACTACCCTGTGTTACACTACACTACCCTGTACTACACTACACTACCCTGTGTTACACTACACTACCCTGTACTACACTACACTACCCTGTAATACACTACACTACCCTGTTACACTACACTACCCTGTACTACACTACACTACCCTGTGTTACACTACACTACCCTGTACTACACTACACTACCCTGTACTACACTACACTACCCTGTACTACACTACACTACCCTGTACTACACTACACTACCCTGTGTTACACTACACTACCCTGTACTACACTACACTACCCTGTACTACACTACACTACCCTGTACTACACTACACTACCCTGTACTACACTACACTACCCTGTACTACACTACACTACCCTGTGTTACACTACACTACCCTGTACTACACTACACTACCCTGTACTACACTACACTACCCTGTACTACACTACACTACCCTGTACTACACTACACTACCCTGTACTACACTACACTACCCTGTACACCTATGCTTAAAGGAGGTTCAGTAGGCAGAGAGGGAGGGAGGAGAACGTAGCACTGCCAGACGGAGGGAGGGAGGGAGGGAGGAGAACGTAGCACTGCCAGACGGAGGGAGGGAGGGAGGGTGGAGAACGTAGCACTGCCAGACGGAGGGAGGGAGGGAGGGTGGAGAACGTGGCACTGCCAGACGGAGGGAGGGAGGGAGGGTGGAGAACGTGGCACTGCCAGACGGAGGGAGGGAGGGAGGGTGGAGAACGTAGCACTGCACGGAGGGAGGAGGGAGACGTGGCACTGCCAAGAGGGAGGGAGGGAGGGTGGAGAACGTGGCACTGCCAGATGGAGGGAGGAGGGAGGAGGAAACGTGGCACTGCCAGATGGAGGGAGGGTGGAGAACGTAGCACTGCCAGAAGGAGGGAGAGGTGGAGAACGTTGCACTGCCAGACGGAGGGAGGGAGGGAGGGTGGAGAACGTGGCACTGCCAGACAGAGGGAGGGAGGGAGGGTGGAGAACGTGACACTGCCAGACGGAGGGAGGGAGGAGAGGGGGTAGGAGAACGTGCACTGCAGATGGAGGGAGGAGGAGGTGAGAACGTGACTGCAGAGAGGGAGCAGGAGAAGGAGGGAAGACTGCCGATGGAGGAGAGGGAGGAGTAGAGCAGAATAATGCACGAGGGTAGGCAAGGGAGTGAGATACGCATATGAGAAGAGAGGAGAGAGAAGACTGAGAGAGAGATGCTAGTTGTTGAGAGGCAGGAATAGAGATAAAAGTGGAAGAGTGAGAAGAAGAAGAGAAGAGAAAGGGGACGAAGAAAAGAAAAAGGTGGTTATAAAAAGGTTACCTCTCACTCATGTTGTCTACCCTCTATTTCCCCCAAGTGTTCCCCTCACTCTGTCCTCTGCTCTCGCTCTCTCCCCCGTCCACATGTTCCCCTACACCTCGGTCCCGTCTCAGGTCTCTCCGGGTCCAACTGTTCCTACACTGACGTCAACCCAGAATGTCGGGCCAACGTTCCTCCACCAACCAGCATGTGAGCACACCATACTCACATACCGTGCTCACTGTCACATTCTTACAATACTTCACTATATCCTTCACACGACAACTAACAAACATGGTTAACTCTACTTACACTAATTAAAAACTCCCATCAAAATTTCCCCCTCTATAATTACGTTATTATTTCATTTTGCCGTGTGTGTGTGTGTGTGTGTGTGTGTGTGGTGTGTATTCGTAATTGTATGTAGGGGGGTTCCTCGCGACTTTGAGTTCTAATTACGTAATTTCACTCCGTACGATCATACACATTCACCTCCGCCGATATAATGATTACATCGCGTATTACATCATTCACACTCCGCCGTATCAACATCATCAATCCCGTATCACATATTCGACTCCGCGATCATACTCTCTACACTCCTCGTATCATACATCATTTACATCCCCGTACAACATCTCACACTCTGTCCGTATCATACATCATTCTACACACCACTCCCGGCCGTATCATACATCATTCTACACTCCCGTCCGTATCATACATCATTCTACACTCCCGCTCGTATCATACATCATTGTACACTTCCGCCCGTATCATACATCATTCTACACTCGTCGATCAACACATTCTACACTCCGCTCGTATCATACTGTACACTTCCCGGATGCTGTCCTATCTGATTTCCATCATTCAGTGGTGCTCCATGCGTCCACCACTCTTATACTATAAAAAGTCTTCACATCTTTTCTAACAAGTTTCTAGCTCAATCAGCTGAACAATCTTGTTTTGACGACCTCAGCTTCAGCAATCAAAACAAGACAACAGTTGCTTCTACCAGAGTGATGGCAGGATGGATCTTGCGGACCTTCAAGACTAAAAATGAAACCCTAAAGATGACACTCTTCACGGCGGTAACTTCATCATTCAAGGCCAGCCACAATATAAAGTCTGAAAGTGTACGTAAAGATTTTGCACTGACATGGTTCAGTAATTAAGCTGCTGGGAACAATTGAGGTTCTTCTCGACGGAGCGTATTGACTGAGGTATGTTCATTACTTACACTACGAAAAGCCTACAAGGTAAGGTTCCAAACATAACAAAAAAAAATCCCAACTGATACGAGAGCCAACAAGAATTCTATAAAATGTTACCCCTCACATCAAGAGGTTGTGACGCGCACGAGAAAACACCCTGAACCTCCGGATCCCATGAACATTCCAAGATATATCCTCGAGCCGCAAGATGCACCACATGTGGTATACAGGGGAGAAGTTTAAGATGGCACGAGATCAATATTTACAAAGTGTTCTGGACCATCCAGGTTGTGGTGGTCATGTGGGCACGACTTACAACAGCCTGATCGACCAACAACTCAGCAGGCTGGGCTCAGCCCGCTCGGTGCACGTCCACAAACCCTGAAGACAACGCCAGGTAATCGCTAGCCTCTGTCAGCAGGATAGGTACAATTCCCTTGCCTCCAGTCCCAGGTATGTACCTCATACTCAAAGATTTCTAAGCTTATTTCCTTATTACAGAAAATGAGAATTAAAACCATCTTTTACTGTGCCGTCCTAATTACCTTCCATTAACTCTGGCTGAATTTCATCAAATAAGTGTCATACCAACTTTGGAGTCTGTCTAGGTCCCCTTGTAAGTTGCTACAATCCTCCACTCCTTTACCTCCCTAAGGCCTCAACCTTAGTATAGTCCAATCCATCTGACAAGTAACTCACGTAATTCACAGAAGCAATGGTCCTAAAGCTGAACCCTACGGCACGCCACTGGTGACCTCATTTCATGTCCAGAAGGCTAACAAGCGTCATCTGTTTCCTTCCACTAAGGCAGTTTTCCACTATGATAGGAGATTTATGCCCGATGATTTACTTTCTTTAGCTGCTTCTTATGTGGTGGTGTCAAATGCTTTCTGACAGTCCAGCTACACAGAATCCACCTAACATTCCCTTTCGTCTACATGGAACTCATATTCCCAAAGACATCCGAGAGGTTTTTAACACCAGACCTTCTTTATCCGAATTTGTGTTGCCTCTCCCTTAGGTTGTATATCCTTTGGAGTTGGTAGTCCAACTGCTTTCTGATTATCTTTTGAAGTATCTTGCAAGGCACTTCTTCCATCAGACAGACTGGTGAGTTGTTCTGCCCAACTTCCCAGTCTCTTTTCTTTGATACAGGCGCAACAAATTTCAGGTGGCTTGTCATGCGCACCTGCACGTGTGTCTTGATTACTATCTGATTACCAGTTGTGTGTTACGAGGAGAGAATCTTACACTCGCGCTGTCCAGTTTCTTTATATTGTGTGTACGCACCACGTCTTTACTCCTATGTATGTATACTTACACACACACACACACACACACACACACACACACACAACACACACACACACACATCCAAGTTTAAGCCAGGCACCCATTTGTCAACCTACCCCGAGAAGAGGATGAATACCTGGGTTGAGTGTGGACAAAGTGCCACGCCCAGGATTCGAACCTATGCTGGTCCATGCTGACTCATGGTCAGTAGGGATAACCACTGTAATAGGTGAGACCCGTGGTGTGTGTGTGTGTGTGCATCTATACTCGTGGGACCCCATCTCCTGAACTGTCCAATCATCACACATCTTTCCAACACTGTGTATGTTCTCCATATCAACAGTGTCATAAGTCAGTTGACTTCATCTACCCATCATTCCTGTACCACAAATGTACCTCCTCCCTTCGTAATGGGCTTCTTGCTGAGCTCGACGTTGTGCGTGTTCCCTGCCAGCATCTTTCGTCGCAGTGTTGGCTGGTGGACGTCATCAAACTGGTTTTCAAATGTAAATGTCGTGTTTATGTTTGACGTGCGGCTAAGAGTCTTCATCTCGCCACAACATCATCAAGATTGACTCCATCAGTGATTACATACACAGGAGGAGCCTGGCAGGCCCACACCGAGAGGCATGGTAGACAAGCAACCGACGATGACTTGCCCCAGGATTGTAATGTGTGAGGTTGGAGACCGGCCACAGCAGGTCCCAGGCAGGACAGGTGAGTGAAGCTGGGATCATACATCCACCTGGGATAATATGTGAGTGATACAGGGATCATACATCCACCTGGGATAATATGTGAGTAGGTGAGTGATGCTGGGATCATACATCCACCTGGGATAATATGTGAGTAGGTGAGTGATACAGGGATCATACATCCACCTGGGATAATATGTGAGTAGGTGAGTGATGCTGGGATCATACATCCACCTGGGATAATATGTGAGTGATACAGGGATCATACATCCACCTAGGATAATATGTGAGTAGGTGAGTGATACGGGATCATACATCCACCTGGGATAATATGTGAGTAGGTGAGTGATGCAGGGATCATACATCCACCTGGGAGAATATGTGAGTAGGTGAGTGATACAGGGATCATACATCCACCTGCGATAATATGTGAGTAGGTGAAAGATGCTGGGATCATACATCCACCTGCGATAATATGTGAGTAGGTGAGTGATACAGGGATCATACATCCACCTGCGATAATATGTGAGTAGGTGAGTGATACAGGGATCATACATCCACCTGCGATAATATGTGAGTAGGTGAGTGATACAAGGATCATACATCCACCTGCGATAATATGTGAGTAGGTGAAAGATGCTGGGATCATACATCCACCTGGGATAATATGTGAGTAGGTGAGTGATACAGGGATCATACATCCACCTGCGATAATATGTGAGTAGGTGAAGATGCTGGGATCATACATCCACCTGCGATAATATGTGAGTAGGTGAGTGATACAGGGATCATACATCCACCTGGGATAATATGTGAGTAGGTGAGTGAAGCTGGAATCATACATCCACCTGGGATAATATGTGAGTAGGTGAGTGATGCTGCGATCATACATCCATCTGGGATAATATGTGAGTAGGTGAGTGATACAGGGATCATACATCCACCTGGGATAATATGTGAGTTGGTGAGTGATGCAGGGATCATACATCCACCTGGGATAATATGTGAGTAGGTGAGTGATACAGGGATCATACATCCATCTGGGATAATATGTGAGTAGGTGAGTGATACAGGGATCATACAACCACCTGGGATAATATGTGAGTTGGTGAGTGATGCAGGGATCATACATCAATCTGGGATAATATGTGAGTAGGTGAGTGATACAGGGATCATACATCCACCTGGGATAATATGTGAGTAGGTGAGTGATGCAGGGATCATACATCCACCTGGGATAATATGTGAGTAGGTGAGTGATACAGGGATCATACATCCACCTGGGATAATATGTGAGTAGGTGAGTGATACAGGGATCATACATCCACCTGGGATAATATGTGAGTAGGTGAGTGATGCAGGGATCATACATCCACCTGGGATAATATGTGAGTAGGTGAGTGATGCAGGGATCATACATCCACCTGGGTAATATGTGAGTAGGTGAGTGATGCTGGGATCATACATCCACCTGGGATAATATGTGAGTAGGTGAGTGATACAGGGATCATACATCCACCTGGGATAATATGTGAGTAGGTGAGTGATGCTGGGATCATACATCCACCTGGGATAATATGTGAGTAGGTGAGTGATACTGGGATCATACATCCACCTGGGATATGTGAGTAGGTGAGTGATGCAGGGATCATACATCCACCTGGGATAATACGTGAGTAGGTGAGTGATGCTGGGATCATACATCCACCTGGGATAATATGTGAGTAGGTGAGTGATGCTGGGATCATGCATCCACCTGGGATAATATGTAAGTAGGTGAGTGATGCTGGCATCATACATCCACCTGGGATAATATGTGAGTAGGTGAGTGATGCAGGATCATACATCCACCTGGATAATATGTGAGTAGGTGAGTGATGCAGGGATCATACATCCACCTGGGATAATATGTGAGTAGGTGAGTGATGCAGGGATCATACATCCACCTGGGATAATACGTGAGTAGGTGAGTGATGCTGGGATCATACATCCACCTGGGATAATATGTGAGTAGGTGAGTGATGCAGGGATCATACATCCACCTGGGATAATACGTGAGTAGGTGAGTGATGCAGGGATCATACATCCACCTGGGATAATATGTGAGTAGGTGAGTGATGCTGGCATCATACATCCAACTGGGATAATATGTGAGTAGGTGAGTGATGCTGGGATCATACATCCACCTGGGATAATACTGTGAGTAGGTGAGTGAAGCTGGGATCATACATCCACCTGGGATAATATGTGAGTGGGTGAGTGAAGCTGGGATCATACATCCACCTGGGATAATACGTGAGTAGGTGAGTGATGCAGGGATCATACATCCACCTGGGATAATATGTGAGTAGGTGAGTGATGCTGGCATCATACATCCAACTGGGATAATATGTGAGTAGGTGAGTGATGCTGGGATCATGCATCCACCTGGGATAATATGTAAGTAGGTGAGTGATGCAGGGATCATACATCCACCTGGGATAATACGTGAGTAGGTGAGTGATGCTGGGATCATACATCCACCTGGGATAATATGTGAGTAGGTGAGTGATGCAGGGATCATACATCCACCTGGGATAATACGTGAGTAGGTGAGTGAAGCTGGGATCATACATCCACCTGGGATAATATGTGAGTAGGTGAGTGATGCAGGGATCATACATCCACCTGGGATAATATGTGAGTAGGTGAGTGATGCAGGGATCATACATCCACCTGGGATAATATGTGAGTAGGTGGAGTGATGCTGGGATCATACATCCATCTGGGATAATATGTGAGTAGGTGGGTGATACAGGGATCATACATCCATCTAGGATAACATATGAGTTCTGGAAGGTGATCTGGTCCACGGGGCAACACTCTAACCCCGTGGCCAGGCCATCCTGGGGTCACCACTCCCGTACCGTCCATCATGATAACACAACATGCAGTCAACACCTTCAGGTCGGCCGACCTCACACACAATCAACAGCCACTCCTCACAGAATTCAAGAGACACTCCTTTAAAATCTATGAACGGCTCCCATTTTCTTCACGTCAGGGGAAATCCCCCGTGGTAACTCGTTGTCAAAGCGGTGACAATCACGTAGTTAAGGTCGTTAAATACACCACATCAAACCTGTGCGTACAGACTAGCCAGGATTAACAAGCGAACCATCAACTCGTCAGCCACACACCAGAATTCGATGAGGTCAGATTTAACATGAATTTGAGGGACTGGCGACCAAGCGGTGTGTGTGTGTGTGTGTGTGTGTGTGTGTGTGTTCTGCCACAACCCCACCAGACCAACAACGATAACTTAACGAACTCGGGTATTTTCCCCGAGCTGACCACAACCAGGTAAGATATCAGAATATTGTGATGGGATACCTGGTGAAGTCTTCTAACCCCCACAAATCCAGGTTGTTGGGTTGGGTCGTTGGTCGACCAAACTGGTGATTACCTGGTGAAGTCTTCTAGAGTCTTCTACACCCCAGCAGCCCGGGCCACATGTGTATTGTGGCCTGAGGGACACGCAGCACAAAAACCATCTCTACACATTCAGACAACACAATATGACATGAGGACGTCCATATATGAGAGCGTACCACAAGACGGGAATGGTACAGATAATGAGCGTACGAGTGATGGTACACAAAGTGTACGAGTGATGGTACACAAAGTGTTCGAGTGATGGTACACAAAGTGTACGAGTGAGGTAAAAGTGTACGAGGGATGGTACACAAAGTGTACGAGTGATGGTACACAAAGTGTACGAGTGATGGCACACAAAGTGTGCGAGTGATGGCACACAAAGTGTACGAGGGATGGTACACAAAGTGTACGAGTGATGGCACACAAAGTGTACGAGTGATGGTACACAACGTGTACGAGTGATGGTACACAGTATACGAGTGATGGTACACAGTGTACGAGTGATGGTACACAAAGGATGAAGGTAATATCTTGGATAATGATGCTCATAAACTGTTCAACAACCACATAAAAACTGATCATAATATTAATGATAGAGATCAGGTGAACGTTCATCATGCCCAACACAACAACATATGTACATGTAATGCTACAGCAGGAAACTATACACAGTATATATGAGGGACACATCAAGGGACGTAATACACCGAGGAACACCGAGGTGTACCAGCTGGTGTTACCTGGTCGTCATGCACGCACGGTCGTCTGGGATCAAACCACATAGGTTCCAATCCTGGTGACGACAGCTGGTCTACACTCCACCCAGCTGTTCTTTTCCGCCACCAGGGGTTGGTCGATATATTAGGTTACCTGATAGAAGCGTGTGTGTGTGTGTGTGTGTGTGTGTGTGTGTGTGTGTGTGTGTGTGTGTGTGTGTGTGTGTCCACAGGAGTAATGACACAAGTGTACAACTCTCTCCTCATCCTACACTATAGATATGATCATAGCGCTGCGACGCGACACACGAGAAGAAATGGTTCACAGGTGCAGCCAGACCTGATATCAGTGAGGAGCATAACATGCACCTTCAGGTCATGTGTTGACCATACCTGAGCATGACATTATTACCATCATGGCTGGTGAACGATGTGTACACAACCCAGAGTACCACCTGTCTCCTGCCTGCTTCACGTAATCTATTTTTTAGGTTGACTGACATGGCACAAGCAACTGATTGCACTAATCAAGGTCCATATCTATCTACCTACCTATCTATCTATCTATCTATCTATATATATATATACATACTATATATATATATATATATATATATATATATTATATAATATATATATATATATATATATATATATACACACACACACACACGCACTAGCGTAAGCCAGGTGCCCAATCTATCGGATGATGATGAACAGCTGGGTTGACTGTGGACCGACTACCGCATCCAGTGAATACATCAGGGTGAGCAACGTTACCCACTACACCACGGAGGTCCTTAAGAATGTTAACGTTTGAAAATGAAAGTAACGAAGTTTCGTGGACCTTGTGTTTGTAGGAGACATCCAGGAACCTGAAGTAGACACCCAACCACCGCATCAAGTGATGTATGATCCCTCTGCCCTGGTCACAGGTACAAGATAAGGCCATACTGACCGTGACGCAAACACGGGCTGCCCGAGGTCGAGCACTTACGGTCGAATCCTGGTTGCGGCAGTGGGTCAATACAGCCTGTGCGGCCTCAACCAACATCACAAAAAGATTTGACAATTATACAGTAAGTGGACTGGAGAGTTTTCATAATGCTCTTGAGGAAATTCTTAATTATATAACCTGGAGTGATGATGATACAGCGACTAAGACAATGTGGCGTTCTAACCCTAGTGTTAAAGAGGCTAACATTATTCTCAGGTCATTTAAGTTAGGAATAACACGCATCCCAGGGATCTGGATCACCATAGAGGAGAGAGATGGTCTGGTGAGGCATGTGAGAGATGACTCGTGGCGAGACTTTGCTGAAGGTGTTAACACAGACAACAAGAATGTGAGACGTGGAGGCAGGTACCAGAGACGCACACGGAGAGAAACATAACCTGATGTTCCAATCCCACAACAGCTGTTGATCACCTGCCTGACTCACTGGGACAGAGGAGCAGTACCAGGTCTATACGACGTGTCACGACTGTACCTTAACTACACTATAAGTTAGTTGGAACATTTGAGACAAATATGAGTCAGTTAAAATTTCATAGATTACATCGCCAGGAGAGGATGGCCCAACCTAACCTCTATGTACTCGGTGATCTAACTGATGTTAAGGGAAAGGCTTTAAGGCCGCTGAATAATACATCACTAGACAACTTCCGGATGACCTCACTCAGGTCAAGGTAAGGTAGGGTCACACAGGACCTTGTGTCTAACTCAGTAATTGCCAAGTGGCTTTACCCTACATCGTGCTTCCTCCGGTTCTGTATACATGACCTATATTGCATCTAATTTCTCTGTAACTAGTCCTCTGAAGATGTGGTAATACACGAAAGCGCTCATGATTCTCGTGTTTTCTTTCCCTTGTAGTGTTTCTGCATTTATGAAGTCACGTGTTTCCTGTGGGGCATGGTAGCTCCTAGAATGGATGAAGGCAAGAAAGTATATGTACATGAGTATATTTATTATTTTTTTTTTATTATAATTTGTCGCTGTCTCCCGCGTTTGCGAGGTAGCGCAAGGAAACAGACGAAAGAAATGGCCCAACCCCCCCCCCATACACATGTATATACATACGTCCACACACGCAAATATACATACCTACACAGCTTTCCATGGTTTACCCCAGACGCTTCACACGCCTTGCTTCAATCCACTGACAGCACGTCAACCCCGGTATACCACATCGCTCCAATTCACTCTATTCCTTGCCCTCCTTTCACCCTCCTGCATGTTCAGGCCCCGATCACACAAAATCTTTTTCACTCCATCTTTCCACCTCCAATTTGGTCTCCCTCTTCTCCTTGTTCCCTCCACCTCCGACACATATATCCTCTTGGTCAATCTTTCCTCACTCATCCTCTCCATGTGCCCAAACCACTTCAAAACACCCTCTTCTGCTCTCTCAACCACGCTCTTTTTATTTCCACACATCTCTCTCACCCTTACGTTACTCACTCGATCAAACCACCTCACACCACAACATTGTCCTCAAACATCTCATTTCCAGCACATCCATCCTCCTGCGCACAACTCTATCCATAGCCCACGCCTCGCAACCATACAACATTGTTGGAACCACTATTCCTTCAAACATACCCATTTTTGCTTTCCGAGATAATGTTCTCGACTTCCACACATTCTTCAAGGCCCCCAGGATTTTCGCCCCCTCCCCCACCCATGATCCACTTCCGCTTCCATGGTTCCATCCGCTGCCAGATCCACTCCCAGATATCTAAAACACTTCACTTACTCCAGTTTTTCTCCATTCAAACTCACCTCCCAATTGACTTGACCCTCAACCCTACTGTACCTAATAACCTTGCTCTTATTCACATTTACTCTTAACTTTCTTCTTCCACACACTTTTCCAAACTCAGTCACCAGCTTCTGCAGTTTCTCACATGAATCAGCCACCAGCGCTGTATCATCAGCGAACAACAACTGACTCACTTCCCAAGCTCTCTCATCCCCAACAGACTTCATACTTGCCCCACTTTCCAAACTCTTGCATTTACCTCCCTAACAACCCCATCCATAAACAAATTAAACAACCATGGAGACATCACACACCCATGCCGCAAACCTACATTCACTGAGAACCAATCACTTTCCTCTCTTCCTACACGTACACATGCCTTACATCCTCGATAAAAACTTTTCACTGCTTCTAACAACTTTCCTCCCACACCATATATTCTTAATACCTTCCACAGAGCATCTCTATCAACTCTATCATATGCCTTCTCCAGATCCATAAATGCTACATACAAATCCATTTGCTTTTCTAAGTATTTCTCACATACATTCTTCAAAGCAAACACCTGATCCACACATCCTCTACCACTTCTGAAACCACACTGCTCTTCCCCAATCTGATGCTCTGTACATGCCTTCACCCTCTCAATCAATACCCTCCATATAATTTACCAGGAATACTCAACAAACTTATACCTCTGTAATTTGAGCACTCACTCTTATCCCCTTTGCCTTTGTACAATGGCACTATGCACGCATTCCGCCAATCCTCAGGCACCTCACCATGAGTCATACATACATTAAATAACCTTACCAACCAGTCAACAATACAGTCACCCCCTTTTTTAATAAATTCCACTGCAATACCATCCAAACCTGTTGCCTTGCCGGCTTTCATCTTCCGCAAAGCTTTCACTACCTCTTCTCTGTTTACCAAATCATTTTCCATAACCCTCTCACTTTGCACACCACCTCGACCAAAACACCCTATATCTACCACTCTATCATCAAACACATTCAACAAACCTTCAAAATACTCACTCCATCTCCTTCTCACATCACCACTACTTGTTATCACCTCCCCATTTGCGCCCTTCACTGAAGTTCCCATTTGCTCCCTTGTCTTACGCACTTTATTTACCTCCTTCCAGAACATCTTTTTATTCTCCCTAAAATTTAATGATACTCTCTCACCCCAACTCTCATTTGCCCTTTTTTTCACCTCTTGCACCTTTCTCTTGACCTCCTGTCTCTTTCTTTTATACATCTCCCACTCAATTGCATTTTTTCCCTGCAAAAATCGTCCAAATGCCTCTCTCTTCTCTTTCACTAATACTCTTACTTCTTCATCCCACCACTCACTACCCTTTCTAATCAACCCACCTCCACTCTTCTCATGCCACAAGCATCTTTTGCGCAATCCATCACTGATTCCCTAAATACACCCATTCCTCCCCCACTCCCTTATATATATATATATATATATTATATATATATATATATATATATTATATATATATATATATATATATATATATATATTCCTATGAGTCCACGGGTAAAATGAAACACGTGTTTCTTCTTCCCCGTGGACTCATAGGAATATGTTTACCAAATGGCGTCCTAGCTTCGTCTTTTCGATGTATATCAACTGACTGTTATATTTCTCTCTTATGTCTCCCCTGATGATGTGATTATTACACGAAAGTGCACTTGGGAACTTTTCGTGTTTCATTTTCCCCGTGGACTCATAGGAATATCTTGATCACGCGAAAAATTGTGATCCTTTCCAATACATATATATATATATATATATATTATATATATATATATATATATATATATATATATCTTTCTTTTTTCTTTCAAACTATTCGCCATTTCCCGCATTAGCGAGGTAGCGTTAAGAACAGAGGACTGGGCCTTTGAAGGAATACCCTCACCTGGCCCAATTCTCTGTTCCTTCTTTTGGAAAATTGAAAAAAAAAAAAACCGAGAGGGGAGGATTTCCAGCCCCCCGCTCCTCCCCTTTTAGTCGCCTTCTACGACACGCAGGAAATACGTGGGAAGTATTCTTAATCCCCTATCCCCAGGGATAATATTATATAATATATATATATATATATATATATATATATATATTATATATATATATATATATATATATATGTGTGTGTGTGTGTGTGTGTGTGTGTGTGTGTTACATGTATATGTTGATATGTACATGTATGTATATGTGCGCGTATGGGTGTTTATGTATATATACGTGTACATGAGTGGATGGGCCATTCTTCGTCTGTTTCCTGGCGCTACCTCGCTGACGCGGAAAACAGCGATTAAGTTAAATAAAAAAAAAAAATAAACATACATAACAATCCACAAATGGAAAATACCTTTTACTGGATTACAGCCTTAATGATATGGACGGATGTAATGATCATCACTTGGTAACAGTTGTCCATCTCATTATATCAAACACAAATTGGCTGTCTTTCCTTTACTCTGTATATATATATATATATATATATATATATATATATATATATGCCATTAACTATCTAACCTTAAAATTCTTTTAACGTCCAGATTGTATGGACCCTCTGCCCCCCTGTCGACCCCAAGACATTCATCGACCTCCTTTAAAGTTCCCTCGACGTCTTGGGATGTTGACCGCCCACACTGGGGACCACTATCCCACATGTATCCCACTCATGTGTTGACCGCCCACACTGGGGACCACTATCCCACATGTATCCCACTCATGTGTTGACCGCCCACACTGGGGACCACTAACCCACATGTATCCCACTCATGTGATGACGTAGTAACATCCCGCTCCACCTTGATCTTGTAGCCATCATGACCTCACACTTGTGTATTACTTCAGCTGTGTATCTTAAGGCCAATGGCTGCTTCAATCCAGTAAACAGTTGTTTATTTGTTTATTTCATTAATCTATCTATAAAAGCACACACACCCATAACACAGACACGCCTGCAGGAGCACACACACACACACACACACACACACACACACACGTCTACCGTGGCTGTCAACCCAGTTAAAGGTGATGCCTCACACACGTTATGTGACAGACGACCCGTCCTGCTGGGGGAGAGGGGGTCATTATGTTATCCTCTGGTTACCATACTGCACCTGGTTACCTACACACACACACACACACACACACACACACACACACGGCTACAACCATTCGTCACCCTACCACACTCATCCGTCACCCTACCACATCCACCCGTCATTCTACCACATCCACCCGTCATTCTACCACATCTACCGGTCATCCTACCACACTCATCCGTCACCCTACCACATCCACCCGTCATTCTACCACATCTACCGGTCATCCTACCACATCTACCCGTCATTCTACCACATCCACCCGTCATCCTACCACATCCACTCGTCATCCTACCACATCCAACCGTCACCCTACCACATCCACCCGTCATCCTACCACATCCACCCGTCACCCTACCACATCCACCCGTCACCCTATCACATTCACCAGTCATCCAACCACACATCCGTCTCCCAACCACATCCACCCGTCACCCATCCCCCACCCACACCCGTCCCCCACCCCGGCCGTGCACCATATGTACCGTGCTGTATGCACTATAGTGGGAACTTTACCTTTCCACTACCAGCCACCCTCCCCTCATCCATCTCCCCTCACCTGCGATCCATCATCCATCTCCCCTCTCCCGCCATACATCATCCATCTCCCCTCTCCCGCCATACATCATCCATCTCCCCTCACCCGCCATCCATCATCCATCTCCCCTCACCCGCCATCCATCATCCATCTCCCCTCACCCGCCATCCTTCATCCATCTCCCCTCACCCGCCATCCATCATCCATCTCTCCTCTCCCGCCATACATCCATCTCCCCTCACCCGCCATCCATCATCCATCTCTCCTCACCCGCCATCCATCTCCATATAATCAGTGTACATTATCCATGTGCCAAACATCTCCCACATCGCTCGAAAGTACTAGTATGTGGACTCTCTCTCTCTCTCTCTCTCTCTCTCTCTCTCTCTCTCTCTCTCTCTCTCTCTCTTCTCCTCTCTCTCTCTCTCTGGGAAAAGCTTTTACAGAAAAAATGAGGAAGGCTGACCTGCAAATAATGAATTCCCACAGAGAAGGTACAAAGAGCAAGCGAGGAGAAAGTTATCAGTAATGTGGTCGTCGAAACCAATTATTTATCATCAATTTGTACAACGAAGAACAAAAGTTGAGGACAAATGAAGACGAGGGAAAAATATGCGAGTAACCCAAAGAGACTATATAACACATCAAGCTGATGCATCACCACAAATCAGGGTTATGGAAAAGAGAAGCGAAATATCGATAATGAATTGTTTGATAAACAGAATATGTCATCACTGAAGTGACTGGTAGACACAATGGTACACCACGAGATCTGAGCCTCAACAACGACTCGACTCCACAGTCAACCCAGCTGTTCATCCTCCCACAGGAGTTGGTCGATAAATGGGGGTACCTGACTTACGCTAGGGTATATATATATTATATATATATATATATATATATATATATATATATATATTATATATATATATATATATATATATATTCCTAAGAGTCCACGGGGAAAATGAAACACGATAAGTTCCCAAGTGCAATTTCGTGTAATAATCACATCATCAGGGGAGACACAAAAGAGATATATAACAGTCAGTTGGTATATATATATTATATATATATATATATATATATATATATATATATATATATATATATATATATAAAGTGTTAATAAAATAATCCTCAGTTAACGCACAAAGTCGTACTGTACGCATATCAACGATTCACAAACAGGGTAACAAAGCTTGACCTGACACATTACAGATCTTTTGAGTTTCATCTCACGTGTGATTAAATTCTTTGGCAGTAACAACAAACAACATGGACGTAATTAGTAACAACCACATTACTGGCGGTCAGCAAGGATCTGTACCACGACCACACAAAAGCTACCACTACTGCACGACAGAAGCAGACAAGACACACAACTGCAAGCAGAGACACTGGATACAAGGGTGTAGGTGGGCGCACTTCAGGCAGGTGAGCAAGTGAAGTATGGCATCGTACTCGTTAACGTGGCCGAACCTAACGTGACGAGGTACCTGGTGAACACTGCAGGAAGCTGCTTCTCCCAGACATTATCATAATCATGGGTCCGTAAGGATTCACAAAGCATTCACGAGTAAAATCGAAGGATTGAGGCATTTATAACAACTTGGTCCACAGCCTAACTTGGGCTGTGCTGCTTAACTTGGACGATATAGCCTAACTTGGACACTACAGCCTAACTTGAAGTCTACAGCCAAACTCGGAGTCTACAGTTTAACACGGAGAGAAATATAGATTATCTACGCAGGACAACAAACTGGAGGGGTTTAAAACAACACTTGCTTTATGAACGTCCAAGTTGAGAGGACAGGAAAAATACACCAGAAACTCGTCCTCCAGACACATGGAGAGGATACCTACCTATACAAACACACCAAGAAGTTCCTCCAGCCCAAGGTTGCGCTACTTACAGTTGCAGGGATTAGTGAACTCCTTTGGAGATAGATCTCTAAACTATACTCATGATGCCAGAAGCTCGCCAAGGGTGTAACATCGAGCAGACGGAAGTAATTACCAAGTAAAATACGAAATCGCCATAGAAACATTCAAAAGAGGCCTCGAAAACTGGATAAAAACAGCTCCAGATCGATAACAATACAATGTGCGAGGCAGCACAGGAATCATTTCAGTATCAGTACTGTGAAGGCCATACCTTAGGTCTGTGTATTTATGTAACACCATTCATCAAGCAAGATGTACGGTGAGCGCTACGCGCTAGCCTCGCTCTTCATGACAATGTCTCTTTGTATGTACTTTCTTTCTGTTACGACACAGCTTCATTTATGATCGGAACATGACTAACTGAACCCTCGCTCATTACAGCAGCCAATACTGTGAAGTGCCTTTAACCTGACTTATACGAGCGGTTTGTTTACTTTCCAATCCGTGTCTTGTGCACCGGTCACAATTTCCTTCAAACCCAAGTTCATGGCTGTACCAACACTTCCCCAGAGCAGCTGGAGACACTAGTCTGCTTTCCAGAGTCCTCCTGTTCCCCAGAGAAGCTGCACCACGTGCCACACATCCTACAGCAAGAGGGGTTGTTTAAACCTGGAGGTTCTTAACCTCTTGAACACCCAGGAGAGACCTATAGGCTCGAGGATAAGACCAGTATGTATGATGGTCAGGTCCAGGGTCACGTCAAAGGCCAGGTCAAGACGCCGCCAATGTCAGGGGTCATCGAAGCACTGATACAGGACAAGTGTTGCAATATCGCTGCCTCGCCAACGGTATTACAAACCTCCACCATCTCCTCTCTGTCTCCGCAAGGTTAACACTCTATTTCCCCCACACATACACATAGCCAGCAGTCCATGGCTGCAGGTCCCCAGACTGGTCTCTGCCTCTCTTCCCCTTACCCAACTTTCCCTAACTGGTCTCTCCTCACACCTTGATCTCCTGGGGCCATCCCAAGTTGCCATGTATCTTCCTCAACTGGAAGCACTTGTCTGTAGCTCTCTCATCCGCCGACGTAACTCTTAGCTACAGCGCCCACGCTTTAGCCCTCCTCCCCTGAGCTGCAGCTGAGTGTGACCCAGGTCATACAGAGGCTCACCACCTCCAGCACTAGACCTGCAGCTCACTGCGGACCTGCTGCTACCTTGTCTACCATGATACAGTACAGGGGGAAACTACAGTGAGGGAGGAAGTTATACCACTTTATCTTAGGGTAACGCAGGAGGCATTCCACCATTACTAGGCTGAGATAATGGACACCAACATCTACCAGGCTGAGATAAGGGACACCAACATCTACCAGGCTGAGATAAGGGATATCAAAATCCTAAAACACAACGGCGTGGATCATGGCAGCAGCAGCAGCAGCAGCCTAGCCACCATCATAAGCTACGGTGAAAGCACCATACACAGCATTACATCCCTACAACATCATCATCATCCACGTGCTGGCCTCACATCATCATCCACGTACTGGCCTCACATCATCATCCACGTACTGGCCTCACATCATCATCCACGTACTGGCCTCACATCATCAAACTTCCCAACCAATGTTACAGATATGGCCTCACTTACTGCTACACTTGCTGTCGCCAACACTCCAAGATTTCAAGAAAATGAAACCAGATCTTATTCAAATCCAAACCCCCCCCCCCCCCACAAGATAAAAGATATACGAGAATACTGATAAAGAAACGTGGATGCCCACGACCAACGTCTCCAGGCAAGAGAGAACAGGTGACACGACGCGACGCCGCTGGTGGACTCTGGCACACACTGACGACCCACCAGAACGTACGTGTTGCTAACATATCTGAACCATGATCACTACCTGTCACTACCTCCATCCTGTCTCTCTGTCTATCTATGGCAGTACCTGTCACTACCTCCATCCTGTCTCTCTGTCTATCTATGGCAGTACCTGTCACTACCTCCATCCTGTCTGTCTATCTATGGCAGTCCCTTTTACTACCTCCATCCTGTCTCTCTGTCTATCTATGGCAGTCCCTTTCACTAGCTCCATCCTGTCTCTCTGTCTATCTATGGCAGTCCCTTTTACTACCTCCATCCTGTCTCTCGGTCTATCTATGGCAGTCCCTTTCACTACCTCCATCCTGTCTCTCTGTCTATCTATGGCAGTCCCTTTCACTACCTCCATCCTGTCTCTCTGTCTATCTATGGCAGTACCTGTCATATCGTCGCCCCTGGGCAAGACGGCCCCACCCTGCAGCATACCGTGCCCCAGGGCATGACGGCCTGGTCTTTGACCTGACACATAATTGACGAGGTCACCAAACCCAGGAACCGTAATGTTGTGCTCGATGACAGGCAACGACAACCATTTATGTACACACACACCACACACACACACACACACACACACACACACACACACACACGTAATTATGGCAGTAATAAACCGGCCTTTATTAGGGCATGTGATCAGACCATATAGCTGCTCGTGCCGTCACAGATAAGACATAAACACAAAATCTTCCACGTGGACTCAGAGAACCGACATGAGAATACTTTGGATGTGTTGTATATGATAAATGATTCGTAACACCAGCGTTACGAACACATATAGAGAGGACACTGACGAACTACATGGTTCACTGACCACGAACACCACGAACCAGTGCTTCTGTAACTCTACTGTCCACCTCAGCATCATCAGCCCCAGAGAATGACAACACAGGGGGTGAGAAACTTGCCATCATCATTCTCTGGGGGTAACATAATGGGTCATACCTCCCCACCCCAGAGTCTGGGGTAACTACACTACCATAACATCACACGTATAGATGAAATATAATCCTCGGAGCTAAATACAAACATCAATAAAAGACACATCACAGAAGGAAAGAAGAAAAGAAAGAAAAGAAAGAAAGAAAGAAAGGAAAAGAAAGAAAGAAAGAAGATAGAAATGAAGGATGGAGGTTCATGTCTGTCAACTGGACACGCCAGAACATCAAACACATCACCACGGGAACATTCGGATGAACGATGAGTTGTGCACCAAAAAAAGAAAAAAAGAAAAAAGATTGCTGTAACGAAGTTAAAACTAAAATGCCACACTGGCCATCACCACACATGAGGCTGGCCTGGGGAGGCACGTCTCATCTTGATCCTGTACAAAACACCTTCAAGCAAAAGGTGTTCAACTCTTTCCAGAAGAAGAGTTGTAACACCCTGACTAACGTGGTGAGTTGTACATACACAACCTGCACACACCACCTGACCAGTGTTGTACATACACAACCTGCACACACCACCTGACCAGTGTTGTACATACACAACCTGCACACACCACCTGACCAGTGTTGTACATACACAACCTGCACACACCACCTGACCAGTGTTGTACATACACAACCTGCACACACCACCTGACCAGTGTTGTACATACACAACCTGCACACACCACCTGACCAGTGTTGTACATACACAACCTGCACACACCACCTGACCAGTGTTGTACATACACAACCTGCACACACCACCTGACCAGTGTTGTACATACACAACCTGCACACACCACCTGACCAGTGTTGTACATACACAACCTGCACACACCACCTGACCAGTGTTGTACATACACAACCTGCACACACCACCTGACCAGTGTTGTACATACACAACCTGCACACACACACCTGACCAGTGTTGTACATACACAACCTGCACACACCACCTGACCAGTGTTGTACATACACAACCTGCACACACCACCTGACCAGTGTTGTACATACACAACCTGCACACACCACCTGACCAGTGTTGTACTACACAACCTGCACACACCACCTGACCAGTGTTGTACATACACAACCTGCACACACCACCTGACCAGTGTTGTACATACAACCTGCACACACCACCTGACCAGTGTTGTACATACAACTGCACACACCACCTGACCAGTGTTGTACATACAAACCTGCACACAACCACCTGACCAGTGTTGTACATACAACCTGCACACACCACCTGACCAGTGTTGTACATACAACCTGCACACACCACCTGACCAGTGTTGTACATACAACCTGCACACACCACCTGACCAGTGTTGTACATACACAACCTGCACACACCACCTGACCAGTGTTGTACATACACAACCTGCACACACCACCTGACCAGTGTTGTACATACACAACCTGCACACACCACCTGACCAGTGTTGTACATACACAACCTGCACACACCACCTGACCAGTGTTGTACATACACAACCTGCACACACCACCTGACCAGTGTTGTACTTACACAACCTGCACACACCACCTGACCAGTGTTGTACATACACAACCTGCACACACCACCTGACCAGTGTTGTACATACACAACCTGCACACACCACCTGACCAGTGTTGTACATACAACCTGCACACACCACCTGACCAGTGTTGTACATACAACCTGCACACACCACCTGACCAGTGTTGTACATACACAACCTGCACACACCACCTGACCAGTGTTGTACATACACAACCTGCACACACCACCTGACCAGTGTTGTACATACACAACCTGCACACACCACCTGACCAGTGTTGTACATACACAACCTGCACACACCGCCTGACCAGTGTTGTACATACACAACCTGCACACACCACCTGACCAGTGTTGTACATACAACCTGCACACACCACCTGACCAGTGTTGTACATACACAACCTGCACACACCACCTGACCAGTGTTGTACATACACAACCTGCACACGTCCCTCATCACCGTTAACCCTTCTTATCTTTGGTTGCGTCACGAACACACGAAGAAAGGCCGCATTCGTGCATCCATTCTCTGTCACCGAAACCACAGCTCCTTCACATCCAGGACTCCCAGACCCTTCCATGGTGTACCCCAGCCGCTTCATATACCCTGGTTCTGACCACTGACACTGCGTCGACCCCTATATACCACATCGTTCCAATTCACTTTCTCCCTTACATGTAGAGAGGTACAGCTGCAGATAATCCAACCTCTCACAACCAACCGAAGAGAATGTCAATATTGAGAAGCCATTCACGACCACAATAACACTGTATTCAACGTCACCAGATTGTTACGATACTTAAAACGTCGCAAACATGGAGTAGTTAGTACATTACGATGCCGGACGGACCTATAGCTTTACCGGAAACATAAACTTCAAGTGCAATAATGGACCTTCGTGGTGGAGACGTTAGCACTGCTCACCGCAACGCACACAAGGGCCCGCCCAGAGTCGAGCACATAGGCTCGGATCTAGGTGCGACAGTTGGTCCACACTCAACCCAGCTGTTCTTCCTTCCAGATGGATTAGTGGATAAATTGGGGTACTCACGCATTTACCTGTGTTATTACTTTTCGGATTATATATATATATATATATATATATATATATATATATATATATATATATATATATATATATATATATATATATATATATATATATATATTGTTGATGATATGGCCTTGATTGGGTAATTCAGTTACCCATGCCGTCCCACCTAAAATAAAAAATGGCATCAGCAACCAACCCTCTCTCAAAAATCCTTTCGTAACGGAGTGAGACACACACACACACACACACACACACACACACACACACACACAGCAGTCACAACGTGAGGTGTGCACGCCACAGTGTCAACAGTCGGAAGTGGCAAGAGTTGCCTGTCGTAACGAGGACCGTGAGTGCTGGGGGAGGGAGCGTACGTCATCATGATGAAGCAGGCCAGGAAGGTGGGCTGGGCGGGAGGACGTGGACATCATACCTGATCACACAGGCTACTGTTGCTTAGTACACCTGGCTCACGGGCCGCGCCCTCCACCATCGGCCAGGACTGTACTCTAGTACTAATACACTCGACTGTACAGGTAGTACAGGTGACCCCACGTAAGATAACAAGTGATCATCAGGGTCAGGAAGGGCGGAGCACCAACCATGCTCACCAGGGTGGCTGAATCACCAAATTCATGGCTACACAGTGGTTACCCCAGGCAGGTATACAGGGCCAACCTGCCCCACACCATCATCCGAACCTCTACCTACACTGAGGACGAAGGAAAGGCTGGGGGAGGAGGCTGGGGGAGGAGGCTGGGGGATGAGGCTGGGGGAGGAGGCTGGGGGAGGAGGCTGGGGGAGGAGGTGGGGGAGGAGGCTGGGGAAGGAGGCTGGGGGAGGAGGCTGGGGAAGGAGGCTGGGGGAGGAAGGCTGGGGGAGGAGGCTGGGGAAGGAGGCTGGGGGAGGAGGTGGAGGAGGAGGCTGGGGGAGGAGGCTGGGGAAGGAGGCTGGGGGAGGAGGCTGGGGGAGGAGGCTGGGGGAGGAGGCTGGGGGAGGAGGCTGGGGAAGGAGGCTGGGGGAGGAGGCTGGGGGAGGAGGCTGGGGAAGGAGGCTGGGGGAGGAGGCTGGGGGAGGAGGCTGGGGGAGGGGCTGGGGAAGGAGGCTGGGGGAGGAGGTAGGGGAAGGAGGCTGGGGGAGGAGGCTGGGGGAGGAGGCTGGGAAGGAGGCTGGGGAAGGAGGCTGGGGGAGGAGGCTGGGGGAGGAGGCTGGGGAAGGAGGCTGGGGGAGGAGGCTGGGGAAGGAGGCTGGGGAGGAGGCTGGGGGAGGAGGCTGGGGAAGGAGGCTGGTGGGAGGAGGCTGGGGGAGGAGGCTGGGGGAGGAGGCTGGGGAAGGAGGCTGGGGGGAGGAGGTAGGGGAAGGAGGCTGGGGAAGGAGGCTAGGGGAGGAGGCTGGGGAGGAGGCTGGGGAAGGAGGCTGGGGAAGGAGGCTGGGGGAGGAGGCTGGGGAAGGAGGCTGGGGAAGGAGGCTGGGGGAGGAGGCTGGGGGAGGAGGCTGGGGAAGGAGGCTGGGGGAGGAGGCTGGGGGAGGAGGCTGGGGGAGGAGGCTGGGGAAGGAGGCTGGGGGAGGAGGCTGGGGAAGGAGGCTGGGGGAGGAGGCTGGGGGAGGAGGCTGGGGAAGGAGGCTGGGGGAGGAGGCTGGGGGAGGAGGCTGGGGAAGGAGGCTGGGGGAGGAGGTAGGGGAAGGAGGCTGGGGAAGGAGGCTAGGGGAGGAGGCTGGGGAGGAGGCTGGGGAAGGAGGCTGGGGAAGGAGGCTGGGGGAGGAGGCTGGGGAAGGAGGCTGGGGAAGGAGGCTGGGGGAGGAGGCTGGGGGAGGAGGCTGGGGGAGGAGGCTGGGGGAGGAGGCTGGGGGAGGAGGCTGGGGGAGGAGGCTGGGGAAGGAGGCTGGGGGAGGAGGCTGGGGAAGGGGGCTGGGGGAGGAGGCTGGGGGAGGAGGCTGGGGAAGGAGGCTGGGGAAGGAGGCTGGGGAAGGAGGCTGGGGAGGAGGCTGGGGAAGGAGGCTGGGGGAGGAGGCTGGGGGAGGAGGCTGGGGGAGCACCATTCTGCTCAACAGACAATAGCCAGTGGCAGGGTGTTGCGGTGTAGGGGGAGACCATGGTCTACAGGCTCTCACTGTACACTACGGGGGTGGAGGAAGTCACTACCTGAGGCTGGTGTGTGTGTGTGTGTGTGTGTGTGTGTGTGTGTGTGTGTGTGTGGGGTGTGTGTGTGTACATGGTACATATATACAAGGAGGCAGCCTCACTCAACCATGTGTAGAGTTAGAGGAGCACAGTATCTGCCTTTCTCTCTCTCTCTCTCTCTCTCTGTCTCTCTCTCTCTCTCTCTCTCTCTCTGCACATTAATCTGTCGTCAGTTTCTGATGTCTTCCACCATCACACACACAGCCTCACAGGCCCCCAGTGGTCTGCTGTTTGAATTCCTTTGTATTCCCCTTGGTCTCACTAGGCCAGCCGCCTCCCTCCCTCCCTCACTCCCTCACCATATGAACGACACAATGACGTTGTCCCCCAGCCCAGGTCAGCTCCTCCCTCCCTCCACACACACACACACACACACACACATGGCAGCCGACGGACACAACCATCCGTCTCTTACCATCGAAAATAACGACAATAAAACTGGTCCCTGAATGATTACGTAATTCCCAGGAAGCTGAGAGAAGTTTCCTTACTGGACAAAAGATGATGATGATGGCTGTGTGTAGCACTCGGGAGAGGGTGGGTGGGGGAGTGCTCGGGTGAGGGTGTGGCTGGGGGAGGGGGAGGGAGGGGGGGGTTATATGCTCAGGAACAGTAGAGCCGGTGTTTTGGCAGGTGGGGGGGGGGGGGGGGGGACTGTGGTGGGAGTCAGGTAATGGGGGAGAGGGGGAGGCTAGCTTGGATGACGAGACCGGGGTCTGGTGCTGGGGTGGGGTGGGGTGGGGGCGGGGTTTGGGGTGGTGTGGGGTGGGGTGGGGTGGGGTGGGGTGGGGTGGGGTGAGGTGGGGTGAGGCGAGGTGGGGTGGGGTGGTGTGAGGTGGGGGGGGTGGGGTGTGAGGTGGGGTGGGGTTTGGGGTGGGGTGGGGTGGTGTGAGGTGGGTGGGGGTGGTGTGAGGTGGGGTGGGGTGGTGTGGGGTGGGGTGGGGTGGGGTGGGGTGGGGTGGGGTGGGGTGGGGTGGGGTGGGGTGGGGTGAGGTGGGGTGAGGCGAGGTGGGGTGGGGTGGTGTGAGGTGGGGTGGGGTGGTGTGAGGTGGGGTGGGGTGGTGTGGGGTGGGGTGGTGTGAGGTGGGGTGGGGTGGTGTGAGGTGGGGTTGGGGTGGTGTGGGGTGGGGTGGGGTGGGGTGGGGGTGGGGTGGGGGTGAGGTGGGGTGAGGCGAGGTGGGGTGGGGTGGTGTGAGGTGGGGTG